>NC_135307.1:40878007-41178007 GCF_048772815.1 Callospermophilus lateralis | reverse complement strand
GAGCATTTTTTAATCTGCAAAATGAAGATAGCTGCCTCATGTGATTTGGAAAATTAAAAAGAGTAGTGATGACCTCAGAACAACACTTGACAAGAAAATATACAGATATATGCTTTAAATGCTGTGTATTTTTCTGTGTAATAAAAAAAATTAATCTCCTTTGTGGGCTGGTACTAATGTTTTGTGTCTTTTTGGAACTTTCTTTATTTACTCAATTGTTTTTCTTTACCTGTGCCTCTACATTTTTTTGTACCAGGATTGAATTCAGGGATGCTTAACTTTCACCTTTTTGAAAGAGTTTAGCCAATATTTTTCTCTGTTAGTGATGGCACTTGAAGCCAGTCTTCTTGGTTGAGATTTTTGGCACATGGCAGGGGGATCTGTCTTATACTGTTCATTTTCACCAGCTACTGTCTACATGCTCTTGTAAGTGCATGGAATCACTCATTCATTAAAAATGTGTCCACTGAGCCCTCCTATGTGCTATGTATTGTGCTATGTGCACGAATACACAGGACAGACAAAAACGTATGCTTCCTCAAGGTTTTGTTGTCCTATGATTATAACCACAGTGCCAAAGAGCACATGAAAGAGTTGCAGCTACCTCCAAAGTACTTTTTTTCCAGGAATTTTAAACACATGCATTGTTTTTTACTCACTGTAATTTTTGCCTGCAAGTGCAAGGAAGTGTTCTTGGCTTAGGATGTGACAGATCTGCATGCTGAAAATACACACTCTCTCACACACACACACACACACACACACACACACACACACACACATTTTTTCCATAGGCATATTGTCCATGTTGGTTAAGACTAATATACGAGTTGATACCCTATCATAAAATGACATGTATGCAATGGAAGCATCATCAGAGCAGAATTATCTGATTACAGATAATTCATGAGACTATTTAAGATTATTATAAATACTTATCTCCCATAAACAATTGTGCATCTTTTCCCCCTAATATATATCTCTTGTGATATCTTAGTACAATTCTACATTGGCATAAACTCCTTGCCCTCATTCTCAGACACAGATCATTTTCATCACTTCCTATTAAGTACCCTAACTTTTCAGTAGTCCCAAATCTCTTGCTTTTTTTTTAAAATAGCAAATTGTTTGTAGATCAACATCTGACCCTTTCTATATAGATCAGCTTGAAATCTTGGAAAATTATACCTTCATCCTTATTTTGCTTTGCAAGTCAGTAACTACAAGGAAATATGAATAACAAGCCAAATTTTTCATTAATACTATCAATATGTAAAGTGTTCCTTCTATGCAGGAATGACTTATATCACTTTGTTATCATATTTAAGAAGTTATACTGTTATGTATTTGAGTACCCATTATATATTAGCTATTATCATGGGCATTTTAAATGAATGATATTCTTTTCTTTCCACGGTAACACTGAGGCAAGCTTTTCTATCTATCCCATTCCATATAGGAGGAAACCGAGGTGATGGGATGATGAGCTCACTCCAGACCAGTTCAGCATTACAGTCTCCACTTTTAGTCCCAATACCAGATGGCCTCTCAATTGACACCTACTCCCCCAAATCTCTGATGTATTGCCCATAGCTATGCCTAACAGTGATAGCTTTAAGACTTCTCTGAGTCATTCAGAAAGGATTTATGGATTTGGGTTTTCTAACTTGTGAGAAACCCTACAGATACTAGTTAGGAAACACCCAAATGAACTGGATTGCAGCCCATAACAGACAAATTCTGATTGCACATCTACATTAATAAAAACTTCTATGACTAAAAATTATGAGAAAGGTTACTTATGACTAGTTTCTTTAGTAATTTTATTTGAGTAATTATTAAAATAAAAAATGGAAAATGGATTTCTAAATTTTATGACACTTAGTTAATCTTTACTTAAAATCAGAAACAACCAAAGAGGAGATACTTCCATTAGCTGACTACTAATGCAAAGATTGTACTATGAGAGAATTTCACCAGCTGTAACTTAACTGCTGGATATCATCAGTACTGGTATTGCTCTGTGGAAATGGCAGACGGGGTTTGATACCTAATCATCTAGACTTCCTGTAGTTTAGCATATTAAACAAAAACACAGGTTGACTATTTTCACTTTTGTAACTTAAAACAATTAATTTTCTTTATAATCTAAGTATTACTGCACACAGGAACCTTGAGGAACAGAGGAATAGTTAAAGCTGATGCTTGGTCTTAAACTTGTCTCCCACTATTCCCATTGAGAAATCTCAATCCATCAGAAGTAAATTCTTTCATGTCTTACCTCAAATCGTGTCTGTTGTGTCCTGTTATTTCTGTCTCGTCTACATGAATAAAATATCCTTTTCTAGACAAGATCAACCTCTCTGTGTATTTGATTCCATTTTTCGTATCCCATGCAAGACCCCACTCTACAACAATTCTGCATCATAAAGTTCTCCTAACATTGCCTTCTATCTTCTCACATGCAAGAATGATTAAACATGCTCTATACAGAAATAAAAAAAAATCTGTGCCATCTATTTCATAATTCTATATCTTACTGTAACCATACCTTTGTTTCTCTCTTTGCCTTTTCAGTGGGTCCTCTCTTCAACTCCTAAATGGCATTCACTAAAACTTCATCATTGTTTTTCCCGTCCTCCCCAGTAAATAATCTCCTGCAGCAGATTCACTGCTTGCCATATTTAAAGGGTAACTTTTAGTACTCATCTGTCTCACTTATCAAAGGCTTTCAGCCCTGGAGGTCACTCGCAGGGATCCATGTCCCTTTAGCGTGGGTGACCCCAGGCTGGCTTGTTTCTCCTGTCACTAGTACATTATTTTTTTTCTTTAGTTGCTTCCTAAAGTCAGCTTTACATAGATTCTATCCTCTTCTTTCTTATTTGAAATACTTTTCTGGTGATTTTCATTCTTTGACAAAGCTTTAATGACCACTTATATTCTTATATTCTATCTCTGAAATTTCTATTGTGTTCCTTTCTTTTTTTTTCTTCTTCATTCCCTTCTTCTCCTTCTTCTTCTAAAACTCTCTTCTGAATTCCAGACTCACTTCACACTAAACTACTGTCAGATAGTACTCATTATATCCCCATCTCTTTCCTAGCATCTCTACCACTTTGGGGGAATTTTTTTGGGGGGTTATACCAGGGATTGAACACAGGGTTGCTTAACCACTGAGCCACATTTTCAGCGCCCCCCGCCTTTTTTTCTTTTTTAAATTTTGAGATAGGATCTTGCCAAGTTGCCAAGGCTGGCTTTGAACTTGTGATCCTCCTTCCTTAGCTTCCTGAGCCACTGGGATTATTGGCCTGCTCCACCACACCCAGCTATGAGGGCATTTTAATTATCCCCTTTCGTTTATCCCACATCCCAATGAACAGCCAAGTTCTACATTCTTTGCCTTCTAAATATGTCTAAAATATGTTCTCTTATATCTATCCTGATCTTTACTGAGTAGTTTATACCATTTTCAACCCTCACCAAAGTTTTGCCCTGAGATTTTTTTACTCATCTCCCTCAATATCCCTTCAAAGTGGTTATTTACATTGCTTCTACCTTATCCATCCTAAACTATGTCATTTCTCTAAAAAAAGATGTGTTCAATTATCTCCTACTATGCGGAAAAGAAATGCGATTCTTTTGTGATTGCTTGAGGAAATAGCTGTCCAATCCAGCACTTTTGGCTTTATTGGGTGATATTGTGTCTTGGACACTGGTAACCCTTTAGCAGTGCTGATCTAGACTATGGGACAAAGGAGAAAAATGCAATGTTGGAACCATTCACCTCTTCCCAAAGGAAGCAGTACAAGAAGGAATGAGGAGGCAGGAGTAGTGGCCAGATCCCTAAAGCCCCAAGATGAATGGGTAGAAGAAACCCTCATTTCTAGAAGATTCTACTGACACACAAAATCATTTAAAAATAAATTTCAGCCTTCTTCGTTAATATGTGGCTTAGGATTATTTTCTTATAAGTTTCATTCCCTGGAAAGAATAATAAAAACTTATCTGCAACTTTTTATAAGCAATATTGAAAAACTTGAGGGTGAAACTAACCCTCAGCTATGTGGACCAGTGAAGGTCATGGTCTAGAAAAAAGATACATGAGTGTTAAAAACTGAACTAGCCATCAGAAGTCATTTATTTGACAAGCTATTCAGTACATAACACCAATGCAAAGAAATAATGAGATAATAAATAAGTGAAAGGCCCTGAATAGCTGTGGTATATGTTTTGAGACAATACAGTAAGGTCATGGCATATAACTAATAAGAGTCTCTCAAAGACTGTTTTAACTTATTATATTCATAATAATTCTGTCTTGATTATCTATTTTCACAGCTCATAGCATAATAAGAGTAGATCACTAGAGAGAAACTCTGAGGCAGGTTGCAGCAAGAAGTGACATCAGAGAACAAAGGCTAAGATAGAAAACTAATTAGACATAGGAACTCAAGAATTGTGAACTGAGGGTGTTGGTGTTGAGGCAAACAGCCTCAGTAATATCTCTAAGGGTCTTGAATCTTTACATGTAGAGTTTCCAATATGGTGTAACAGGAGAAACAATGAATTCGTTTTCAAAGGTCTCTGTGCTAAGCCTAACTCCAAAACTTCCTTGTAATGAAGACTTGAATTTACACAGACTGGTCTCTCAGTTTTTAATTTTCTCATGTATCCAGTCATAAGAATAGACATCTCTCAATGCTTAACATGTTTGATTTTAGTGTAAGGTACATAACACACATACACATTTTGCAGATAAGTGTGAAGAAGTGGTATTTTATTTCATGATCAAAATTACCTTTAATCATTGGTGTCTCCTAAATATTTATATATGAAAGACTGGGTCCCCAGCCCATGATGCTAGTGTGAGATGGTAAAACTTTTTAGAAGAGGATCCTAGTTGGAAGCCTCTGGTCATGCAGGGGCATGCCCTTGAAGGAGGTATTGAGATTCTGCCCCCTCCCATTTCTCTTTTTCACTAACCATCTGCCATAAGGTTAGCAGCTTGCTCCACCACATGTGCTCTGCCATGATGTGCCATCTTGCCACAGGTCCAAAGCAACACGGTCATTCAGTCATGAACTGACAGTCCCCAACATATGAGCCAAAATAAACCTTTCCTCTTTTTAAATTTATTTATCTCAAGTACTTTTAACAGTAACAAAAAGCTAACACACCCAAGTAGCTAGAGGATTCCAATTTAGCAAGACCCTGTCTTAAAATTTAAAAAAATAATAAAAATAAAAGAAAGGCTGGTGATGTAACAATATAGCTCAGTGGTAGAGCATCTCTTGTTTAATCCCTAGCAAGCCCCCACCCCACCTACACACAGGGATACAAGTCACACAATCATCATTGTCATCACCATCATTATCATCTTCATCATCACCATCACCATCACCATCAGCAGCAGCATCATCACCACCATCACCATCATCACTATCATCACATCCCCATAGTAGTACTAACCTGCTGGATTATCAAGGTCAATATTTGGTATGCCACCAAATATTACTTTTTGTTCAAAAGAAATAGATTCTATAAAAATTTCCTGGTTAAAATAACTGTTTTGTTTAAAATCAATAGGTATAGTCACAGCCAACATAAGCTTCTAATTAGATACTTAAGTGGGCTAATACAGTCCTGTGGAATTGGAGTACTTAGTTATGTCAAAGGATCATCTAATCATTGTTGACCAGTAAAACATGTCTGTTTTCTTTTAGATCAATCTTTGTGAAAAGTTGCCAACTTCACAGCCCTGTAGTTTTGAAACACAAAAAGAAGTGTCAGGGTTGTTTATAGCACTTGAGCTTTGAAAATCCTTTTAATGGCTATTTCAAGAAACTTAGCTACTTGTTCCTTGACTTTTATTATTTGATTATTAATCTTTCTATGATTCATAGGCTTTGCTCCAAGGATTAGCTATCCCTGCATTTCACCAACAAGATTATTTTCTTTAAATGAAAATTGCCACAAACCTTTCTTTTCATAGAAAGCTATATTCATGTCTTGAATTTCAAACATTTGAAATCCAAGTAGGTAATAAATAGGAAAAGCTACTAATGAAAAGTGTTATTTTTTAAATGATAAATTCAAAGATCAAAATAAAATGATTATTCATTGTACTATACAAATAGCCCATCTTGATACCAAAAAAAAAAAAAATCCTTTTTATCTTCACAACTAAATTGACTCAAAGGCATGGTTTCCTAGCAACATTCATTGTGTTTATGACCTTTCCTCCAATCCGAGCACACAGATGTGATTCTGAAGCTAATAAATATACATCATCCAACCTCAACTATTCCAGTTTCCCTGGAGCAGGTTGAGAGAAATAGCCAAGCAAAGATGAGAGCTAAGAAAATAAACATGAATTCAAAACAGTTCTGAACATTTTCATATGGATGAGTTTATTTAACTGAGGTTAATAAATCAAAGTATAATTGAGTAGCATTTTATTGTGGCATACTGACATAAAATTAAAACACAATGTTCTAAGAAAAGTATGATAAAATGGTAAGATTTTCCTAATATTATAAAAAAGTATATGCACATTTCATTCATAAATACATGCAATTCTAATGTCTAATTGTAAACTCTTTGAAGTCCTTTGTGAATCTGTGTTTGTGCATCATTAGAATTTAGAAAAATGTTTGATAAAATAACACATTAAATGTGTTGTAAGCGTTCTTTCCATTATTATTGTATGAAAATAAGATCCATAGCATTGTAGTAGCAAAAGTCCTAGGTAATACCTCTTATCCGTGCCATGTCTAATATTTGTAGTGTCTACCTCTTCTGCACAAATTTAAGGAGAGCAAGTGCATCCAGGAAAAGTACTTGTATCTTCGTAACTTTGCTGTTTGTCAGTTGCTATATAATTAACACTCTACTGCAATAACAAGTCAAGAAGCATTGAATAATCTTTTGAAGAGAAAAAGGGCCTTCACTACTGGCTAATTCACCAAAAGAGCAGGAGTTAAAGGACACAGAGTCATTGGTGCATTTTCTTTGGCATTATCTAATGAATCCCTCCAAATTTATATGTTTTGTATATCACCACCACAGATGCAGGGTTTAGTGAGTTTTGCTTATGCAAAATGAAAATAATTACAGGGAAGCTTTTAAGCCAGATGTTGAAAATCGCTGGAGACGTGTTTGGGTCAGCATGTTTGACAGAGTTTACACAAGTGGCTATTCTAACTGGCAATTGACTGCCTAGTGGACAATTAGTAATATATCTTCCTTGTTTTCTAAGTATATATTTATTTCATTTTAAATAATTGCGTCTGAGGTAAAGATGGCAATAAGAGTGATAAATACCTTCAATTTCTTAGTAGGTACAGTGAGGACGGGTGTGCCAAAACAGTAACTGTTGAAAAAAGAAATATTGTATTTATTCTGACATCCATATAGATTTGATTTGTTTACAAGTTAAAAGGATGATTTTACAAGTGCCAAATCGTGATCTTAAGAGTTAAAATTCCAGCTGTGTTCTTTGTGACTCTCATTTTCATTGTCAATAGTAGTGAAAAGTCTACAGTTAGGACACAGCTGAGGGTTGTTTCTTTAGTTTTCTCTCTCTCTGTCTTATAATTTTTGTTATGATTGACTTGGAGTCAGCTCAATTTTATCTTTGATGACAAAGCCCTTAGTTAATGGGCAAATAAATTATTCTTAGGCTTATTAGTTGTAGTTATCAAAGTTATCCTAGCATTAAAGGCTACAATTTTAGGAGCATACATAGGTAATGGACTTTCAGGGACTATCTTAATGGTTACTTGTAATCAACTTCATAATGAATCTGACATTATTAATGATCCAAAACACTTTTATTTTTTCAGTTCCCAAACCTCCTATGAAATCTCAATTATCAAAATCAGAAGAGCTAGTTAGTAGGTTTTTAGTCAGAAAACCAGAGGAATGAGTATGTGGCTGCCTAATTTAGTCTCCTATTTCTGGTTCTCCAGTGCCATACAGAGAGCCTTCTGCTCCCACCTCTCACCAAGCTCACTTCTCCACTCCATCACTGTATTATCTACCATCAAAGGAAGTGCAAACTCAGAACAGCTCTCAAGTGGAACTAAAGAAACCTTACTTTCAGGTTAATTTATGTTCTTGACCTGAGTCTCAGTCTTTTTACTTGGAAACCAAGAAAAAAAAAAGAAAGAAAGAAAAGAAATAATATCCTAAATCCCTCCTCTTACAATAAAATAAAGTTGTATCATCTTAATGATGAATAATTTGTCATCTTGATAAACTTTAACAGATATCTTCTTGAGTTTAGTTCTCCTTTCTCTCACCTCTTCATGGAAGGGCCTTTACATCTAGCTCTTATCTTTTCAATTCTACCAATTCCTCTGAAAACATTCTCCATGAAGTCTGTGCACGTGACTTACTTCACTTCTCACCTTCTTAGGACAGTTCAGAGCAATCAGTGTACATGTTAAGAGTAGGTGTTTTTGAATAAAAAACAAAAATAAACAGTAAAAAAAATTAAAGCTTGTATTACCAAGTCCAAGGGACTTGGGAGAATGACTTCACTTTTCTGAGCTCAGCTGTGCACCTGGAAAATAGATCTATTGACATATATCCCAGATCTGTTGTGATATTAAATAAATAAGATGGTATATCTAAGTGATAAGCATTACCATTATTTGATAAATAGTAGCTATTTTATTATTATTAATTACTCTACACTCTATTGCTTCTCATTATCCTCCAGTTTTCAGTTAGGAAAATATGAATTTAAGATTCATTTCAAATGTCATCTGTTCAAAGACATTTCTTGACTTCTCCCAGCTTAATTAGTAGAATTCCTGTATTACCACTTTTTTAGTAATATTAAGTGGTATTTTTCTACAATTTCAAATTTATCTATTTATCTGTTTAATAAACAGACTTTAGAATTTCTAGTACTAGATTGCTACCTTATTATCTTTCTATCATGCTTAACTCAGAGACTTTCATATAGGAGAGGCTCATTAAATATTGATGTTTGATTAAATAAATTATTTATTAATAAGCTAAGAAATGTGTTCTTTATATCTTACCCCTAACATTTCTCAACGAGGAACAACTTAACCTTTACATATAACCCACAAATCCCCTAAAATATGAAATTAATCTACTATCTTAATCCAGTGGAAAGTAAAGGAATCCTAGTTTAGGAAATGTGCATCAAGTCCAACTCATCATTGGTTTCCTTTAATCATGTATATCCATGTAGTTTCCTTTATTCCTATGACCAAGTCTTCACCAGAAATTTCAATTCCAATGGTGGAGTACCTGACCTATCTAAGCTGTGTCAAAATATCTTGCACTGATAACCCACATTTTGTTGCAAGGCTTTTAAGTGTGGAGATTTGCATAACTGTCCTTATTGTAAGTACAAACGGAGTCCCAGCCATACCAGAATTCCAGCCTAGTGTCCAGGTCTTACCTGCCCTTGAACCCTTTCATCTGGAAGAACCCTACCGTAAATGTGGTGCCTAATCAGACTGTCAGGTATTATATATCCAAACTTCATACTAGCTCCAAGAATTTAGTTCATTTTCAAATACTTGGTTCATCCCAATGAACATGTATGGTTTCCAGTTGAGAATTACTAGACTAATTCTTCCTGAGTTACTTGCACTTCTCCTGGTTCAGTTAATTCAACATTTAGCAATGTCTTTCTCAGGCATATTCACAATCCTGTCTTTGCTAATTCGTTTTTT
Source organism: Callospermophilus lateralis (assembly GCF_048772815.1). NCBI lineage: Eukaryota > Metazoa > Chordata > Mammalia > Rodentia > Sciuridae > Callospermophilus > Callospermophilus lateralis. The sequence goes on along the minus strand of NC_135307.1, from coordinate 41,168,288 downwards.
CCCCAAATCTAAGACCACTTAGTTCAGGAAAAGTTCTTTATCATTATTTTTTCCTTTCAACCACAAGTCAAAAGAGATGGTAATAATGGTTTTTCATATATATGTAACGTTTGAAGTAAAATTAGACATAAAAATAAATACCATTATTGCTATGTATTTAAATGCCTTTGGTAGAACAAGGTATCACTTTCAAAATCTTAAGAGCTGTTGGTTTTTATGTTTAAAATTCTTAATTAAGCCCACTTTTCACCAAAGACTGGAAGGAGACTTGAATCTGGATCCTGACTTTGTTCCTATTCACTTCGAACTTTTTTAAGACCGATTTGTTTGTTTAAGACCAAATTTGCAACCAAACAGTAGTATCATTTTATCAGGCCTGTCTCAGTCCTCTGATCTCTGCGGTGATTCTTGAGAAGACTGTACAAACAGCTTTTGACTTATTTCACTAACACAGAATGAACTAGGGGAAATTATTTTCCCCTTGGTTCTCTCTCATTCACCCCTGGATAAAGACCAAACTGAAACACAGCAAGTGTGACCAGAAAGTTATTAAGTAAATGAAGATTCACATATTTGAAAAGGAAATGCAGAAAATCAAGAGTATACTGTATGTGATGAGGTCAAATTGCTTGCATAGAGAGAACAGAGATACTCTGTACAGGAAAATTTGGTAAAATAGGTGAGAGATATGATTGCCTTGGACTGTGTTGATGCTAGTTCCCATTCACAAATAAGTGGCTATTCGAAAGAGGGACAAAAACAACATCTGATTTATTCTGAATAGGAAGACATATTATCAACAACTCTTAAATAAACAGTGTTTCAGTATTTTGGGACCCAATTTAAATTCATTATATATTTAGGTCATATTTACTTTACTCATTTATGCATATTTAGCTTAGCAGCATAAAGAGAGAGTTTTTGAGTTTCTTCTAAATGATGATATTGTTAGGGAATTTTATTTGTCTTTGCAAAGTCAGACAACTAAATGACTTTTGTAGAAAATATTTAGTTTTATTTAATCTTGAAGAATTAAATAACTTAATTATCATTAAAGATAAAAACTGGAAATTTATGATACTTCAAAGTTAGGTGCCCTCATACACTAAAGTACATATTATTAAATTAGGTGGACTATAAAGTTTATATATAGAATGATCTAACCTATTAAAATTTATGTTGTTGTGTTTAATAAAAATCTAGTTTAAAAGAAATTAGATAACTGACAAAAAATTAGATAAATGCCTTAAAAATTGATGACAATAGTGGATGGATGTTGGTGATGCCAATAGCACTGCAATTTCCACATTGGTTCCAATGTCTTAGTTAATTTTAAATATAAACATCAAAGATAACAACAATTAAACTGGGCTTGGAGGTGCCTGCCTATAACTCCAGTTACTTGGGAGGCTGAGTGAGACAGGAAGATCACATGTTCAAGGCCAGCCTGGGCAACTTACTGAATGAGACTTTGTCTCAAAATAAAATAAAAAGATGTAGCTCAGTGGTAAAGTGCCCCTGGGTTCTATGACTCATACCACACACAAAAAAAAATAAAATACATATACATAAACAGTGTTTGATTATAACAGAGATGAATGACAGAAGTCTGGTTATAAAATATAATTAAATATTTTGTTTCCAAAAGACTTGAAAAGTAAAGTAAAATGTGGCTTTAAAATGTGCTTAACATTTTTCTACGGTATATAGAATTTAAATTTAACTTTTTCTAAGTAGATAAAAAAAGGTGTCTGCCTCTATTGAAAATCCAGTCCCCATCTAGTGGCAATTTCTTTTCATAGCCACAGAAATGGCTTATGAAATTCACTGAGGAAGACAAACAATAAATGTCACAGATGGTGGGTTCAGTGTGTGTCTACTGAGCTTCTTATATTTTAGGGGAAAATTTGCCTACTAACCTTTAACCTTGGATTGGGTATTTAGTTCTTTTGTGAGTTTTTCCTATTAACCTTTAACCTCAGGTTGCATATTTAGTTATTTAATCATTAAATGGTCAATTATCTCAGAATCAGATGGTTTTGATGAGTTTGGGTGAATTCTTAGAATAGGCAAACCACTGCAAAGGAGAATTCTGTTTAATTCTTGAACATCTTTAGAGGTAACATTTTAGAATTTCCCATTTGATACACAATACCTTTAGAACAATGCAACAAGAAACAGTACATTTCTCTGATTTATGTGTATTCTAACTAAACCCATGATATCGTCAATCATTTGTAGGGCTCAACTATATGTACTTTTTTTTCCTGATAAGCTTCAGATCCTCATTTCTGTGTTCACTGAAACATCTCCATTTGGATGCCCCCAACATCTCTAATTTTGTATGAGCATAATTCAATTTATTATTTTACATTTTCAATATTTACCTTCTTCTTTGTTTCTAATTTATCTTAAAGAAGTCACTTAAACACTGTCATTGTCCAGTATCAAATTTATACTTCCTCACATTAACAAAATTGCATTTTCCTATCACCATCTCTCTGGTTCAAACCATTCTGTTCTGCTGTGATATCAAACTTCCCAAAGCATAACTCTGATTATTTCCAAGTTCTATTCAAAGACGTTCGTTCAAAATCTCTCCAGGGAAGGTGACTTTGGAGATCAGATTGGAAGACACTGTTCCCTTAGTGGAGGTCAGAGCACTCTAGTGTTGGTATGAACAGAACTCTAAAAGAACATGACACTAGTTTAGGGACTCGTATGTACTCTAGTGCTCCCGGGAGGCAGATGAAAGTGAGAGAAAGAGTACAGACAGTAAAAGGAGAATTTTTCTCTTATTATTTCCTTTACCTCATATGTTTTTATATACCATATCCATGTTTCCAATCTAGCTTAAAAGCCACCTTTTCCAATACTTTTTTTTTCTGGTACCACCAACTGGAAATCATGCCTTTCTCCAAATGCAAGCTCTATCCCTGTATACTATTGCATTGCATGATAATTTTGTGTACAAGCTTCATGCTCATCATGGTCCAATACATTATTTGGAAAGTAAATATGTGTCAGTTTCATTTTATTCATACTCCAAAGAACCTTTTTTAAAGGAAAAAATAAAAAATGCAATCATTGCAAGTGATGCAATGAATGACAGTCATTCTCATGGGAAAGACATTTATAAGCATGAGTCTGCCCCAAGATAGAACTAAGACTTCTAAAAAATATATAAAATATATATATTTTATATATAAAAATATATTAAAAAAATCCAAATATATAAAATAAAATTGCAAATAAAGATTTGTTTGAAAACCAATAAATAAATAAATAAGCTTTGCAGAAATCATATATTACCATCATAAATCCATTACCAACTTTTCTTCAGGTTTCTACTGGTCATCACTTATTGTAGGTTGTCAAATGAAACTTTAAGAAACTAAATTTAGATTAGAAAAAAGAAACATTTCTGAGTTCTGAATTCAATCTAATGTAATAATGATTATCATTATTATAAAGTATAAAATTTTATCCTTTTTCATTTCATTTTTTGCATTTGGGTTTGCCCTGTGTAATAAGTTGGTTTCAATTTTTGAATTGCTTTGTAATAGAATGTTCTTGCTGGGTTAAAATAGTCCTCTCATTATGCGACAGAGTAATTGAATGTGAGGGGTCTTGACTAGGAATGTGAAGCTATAACTTATTTTGCATATGTAATCCACTTGGGTTATCTTGGACTGGATTCTACAAACTGCAGGATAAACATCAACATTTATCCATAACTCTGCAGTATATGCTCTGCTGAAAGCTTTATTGTTTTCTGGTTGATCCAATACCTCTTCCTAGTTTTACTTTAGATTCAGGTTGTATCACAGTAAGAATATAATATAATGCCTTAACCACATGTTGTTGCTACAAAAAAGTTGAAAGAAAATAGCTCTGATTTTGACTGCAACTTAGTTTCTAGTCAGTATAACAAAGTGAAGGTTGCCAGGAATAGTTAAAGGAATCAGAATGGGAATCATAGATATAGTACATATTCAGCCACGTCCTCAAGTAATACAATATGGATGAAAACACTCTACACACCATAAAAAACCATCCTCGTGTATTCTACAAAATACACACAAACTTCCTCCTGAGTCAGGTAAAATTATGGTGTAGGTCTGTGGCCATCTCCCATGGTACATAAGTTATAGACTCTGGGAAATGTACTTAAAAACTGTAGTTGCACTATTATACTCGACACCTATTGTTCATTCTTGCTTGGTTTCTCTGCCTTCTTTTGGAACAGGCTTCTGACTTTTCTTCTAGGAACTCCTCCTCCACTGAGTCCATGAGTTCAGGGTGGAGCTGATTCTACCTCTTTTGCACATGGTTGGCTTGGAACCCACCCAGGCTGGCTGATTAAACTTAGTGATTTATCAGTCCAAACTACAACTGTAATTATTGGTAAAACAGATACAATATATTAGAAGTGGCTGATAGTCGTTTAAGTTCTTGGTGGGAAGTACTTACCGTAGAACGAAATACCACAACCGATGAGGTGCAACGGAGAGTGAGTTTGACTAGTTCCCTTGAGGTTGCTGTTATCTGATGCACAGCCACAACCAGGAAATCAATTCAGTATGTGAATCACTAAGTTACGTTTTATATTTAACACAGTTCAGATGTCCTAGATTGCACTTTTTTCCCCTCAAATGTTAAATGAAGATAATAGTGCAATGTAGTAATAACAGCGAAATATATTTTGAAGTATTGTGAAATTAAATGTGGAAGGCTGACTACAAGTATATATCAAAGTTGAACAGTTGATTCAATAGATAATGGACTGTAAATTCAATGGATAATGAACAACAGAGCCTGATTTCTTTTCTTTTGAGACCTAAGGTAAGGAAATGACTTTTTAAACAAATTTAAATACTTTGAAATCAATATTAGGTTTTCTGTTCAATGATGCTGACTTTGGGCAATTACATACAGAATTCAAAAAACATAAAAAGAGGGAAAGAGCAAGAGTGAAATGGTATTTTGTAATGTATAAACTTTATAAAGGTTAATGTATAATACACAAGGAATTCTTATGAATAAAGAACAGACAGAAGGGCTGGGGTTGTGGCTCAGTGGTAGAGCACTTGCCTAGCATGTGTGAGGCACTGGGTTCAATTCTCAGCAACACATATAAATAAATAAAGGTCCATTGACAACTAAATAATATTTAAAAAAAGGACAGAAGCTATGACAGAAGAACAGACAAAAATCATGGGCTAAGTAATTTACATAAAAGAAATGTAATGCACAGATGAAGAGATATTCATAACCATAAATAATTAACTTAATGCAAATTTATATTACAATTTCATAGCCAAAAAACTAACTGGAAAGCTAGGTGATACCACTGGTTATGAATCTGGGTGAGTCTCTATATGCAGTAGAGATTGTTGATATATTTTATTTTAATAAAAATATAGATAAGTGTTCTGTAATTCTGAGTATTTATTCTACAATATATATCCCAAAGAAATCACTGACGTGTCCATACATACTGAGACAAATAGTTAGATATTTTCATAGTAACATGTCACAGTTGCATCATTTGCACGGTAGGGAATTGAAGATGGGTTTCCATCATTGGGAGAGTCACATTATTTGAAAAATTAAGATGTACTAGGGACTGAATTAGAGTAAATTATATTCCATGCTTGCATAATTATGTTAAAATGAATCCTAATAGTATGCTTAACTAAAATGAGCTAATAAAAAATAAAATAAAAAAGATGTATTGGATGGATGCAGATAGAATAATATGGATAGAGCTTAAACACGTGGTGCTTGGTGGAAAAAAATTAAATGAGATCTATAACTCAATACATGTGTGAGAATTAAAACTATCCATCAAAAATACTCATTTAGCATAACCTAATCAACAAAAAAGAGAGAAGTCCTGTAGCATCAGTAATGATAAGGTACCATTAACTAAGAAATGTAATCACTCAAAATAATGAAACCTAATAAGCAGTGAGAACTAGTTGTAGGAGCTGCTGTGTTGAGGGAGAAACCAGTCTCTGACAGCTCAGATAAAGCACATGCTGAACACATGTGATTTCTGAATTATTCTCATTGATTAGCCTTATCAATATGAAATATGTTGGTTGGATTAGGGAGCTCTTATTTTATCCCTGACTTTGTCTCGGATAAAAACATTAAAGTCTTGGGCTTATGCAAGAAATGCAAGTTGCAGATAAAAGATGTGTGTGTGTGTAGGGGGGAGGTAAAAGATTAAGACAAAGGGATTTAGTGGAAGAAGATGTCCAATAGCCTAATTATCAATGACCTAACCAAGCAGAGGATTTGATGTGAATTAAAAAATCACTAATATGATGACACATCTTCACAACCACAGACAGAGGAAATTAATTAGGTGACTGCTTCCTTCTGGTGTTTTCTTAATATTTTTCAAAAATATCATTAAGCTTCCAGTTTTGAGAATGATTCATCATTGCAAGTCATCGTTTTGGCAATTATTATTACTTTTTAAATGACCACTTGCATAGACAAATAATTATTTATGTTAAGCCAAGTAAAAAGAAGCTTGATGTGATTTAATTTATTAGCTACTTTTCCAATACATGTTTGCTAAATAACAGAACTGCTTCTAGTAATTACCTCAGTCCCCCTACTTGCTTCCCCTTATTCAACAAAAGAAACATAGCATATTGTTTATCTAGCTTGGGAGAAAAAAGAACACATAACAGGAATCCATGCCCATCCATGGCCTTGGAGGTGTCACCTCAACTCCTTTGGGTCAGGCATTGAAGACCTTTGATCATCTAGCCCGTGCTTGCCCATTTCTAGTTAAGGGATTCTCAACTTTGATACTACCAGTATTTGGGACTGCATAATACTTTGTTGTAAGAGGATATTCTTTACATGATAAGATTTTAGTACCATTCTTGGCCTCCACCCACTAGATGCCAGTGACAAACCCTCTATCCCCAGTTGTGATATATGACCATGTCTGTAGTCATCACCATATGTCTTTTGTGGGAACAGTATCAGATCCAGTTGAAAATCTCTGAATTTAGGCTCATCTTTCACAATTATTTCTGTTTTAGTTCTCCAACACATGTTCATAACCAAAAATGGTATGGTAACTTAATGTCATGATGCCAGAACAAAATTACTATGATTTTATAGCTTAAAGCATCAGTTGATACATTCACAGTCCATAGGTTGGATGGAAGTCTGAGATGGCGAGGCTGGTTTCTTTGCTATTGATTTCACAAGGATAAAAATAAGATCTTGTAAGATCTTTGCTTGTTGGACTCTGATCAAGAGAGCTTGAGAAGAATTAGCTTCCAAGATCATTCAAATTACTGGCTAAACATTGTTCCTTGAATATGTGCAACTGAACTCTTCATTTCCTTGTTCCCTTTCCTTCTGCTGGGACTTGTTTTCAGCTTCCAGAGTCCATCTACATGGCTCACACCACTCACTCTCTTCCTCAAAGTTAGCAATAGGGAATCAGTTTCTTCTAGCATGCTTCAAGTCTAATTTATATTTCTGCCTTACCTCTTGTCTGGATCTCTTACTCTAGTTGGAGGTATTTGCCTGTTTTTAATGGCTCACATGATTAGATTAGTTCTGCCCAATAATCCAGGATGATTTCTCTCATTTCAGGAATGTAATCTTAATCTGCAAAGTCTATTTTGGTAGCATCTAGCTGAGTGCTTGATAGAATAACCAAGGTAAACAGATCTTAGGATAACATCTTTAGAATGTAGTCCATCACAACCGTCCACCTTAAATGCAAAATCCAGTCCACTAAATGACTGACAGTTTTACTTAAGCTTCTAGTTGTCTTATCTGCTGGTCCAGTGAGCCATCTTCAGCTGACTATTCCTTCAGTATTCTTCTCAGATCCAGGTTTCAGGGAATCATTCCTGACAATAACAATAGGCAGTGGTCATATGCACATCTAGAGAATTCTGTTCTCATCTGAATCATAGCACTTGACACATTGCACTAAACTAATCTACACGATTAAGTGCATTCAAAGGAAGAATTAAAAATTTAAGAAAGAATTTTTATGTACTACAAAGAGTATTTCAGTAATTCTACCTATTACCTTCCAAGAATATACAAATATTATTTACTCTCATTTAAACTACTGCTAAAATGTGTTTTACTCCCAGACATGGGATCTGAAAAATATGGAACCATTGAGAATCTATCTGGACCTTAAGATACCAGCCAAGAGAATTGAAAGTTTGGGTTTTTTTTTTACTGTTTCATGGATAGCTATAGATCTTGTTTTTATTTTCTTGGTACCCTCTAATCACAGGGTGACTTATTTAAATAAACTTTTTTTATATGTATTCCATTTTGGTGTAACCTGAGAATGAGACTTGTCTTCCTATATACCAGTTCTGTTTATTGTTTTGTTCGTATTTTAAAACTATAAAATTGGAATGAGTTGAATCATGTGTACCTGCTAGAAACTTGTCCTCAAAGGGCCAACTAAAAATTTCTTCTGTATACTTACAAATGAATCCAATATAGAGAAACATTGAAGAATTAGCAAAAAAAATTTAAAAAAAAGAAAAAAAAAGAATTAGCAAAAAATTTTTTTTAAAAATGAAAGAAAAAGAAAAAGAAAGAAAGAAAAGAAAAAGAAAAAAGAAAGTTCTTTTTCTTTCCTTTTCCTTATTTTTCCTATTCTTTCACTTGAAAACAAAACAAAACAAAAACAGTCTCCAAGACATTAGATAGGGCTGACGTTTGCAGAGTGAGGGGTTGCAAAGATCCCAGTAGAGGATGGGCTAGATCAAGAGTGACAGTGAATATACAGGGTGCAAATCCCAGTAAGGTGTCAAGTGCCCAGCTAGGATGGAGAGGGAGTTCATGCAAGAGTGTGGTCGGGTACAAGGTATTGGTGCCAATATACACTCATACAAAAGTACAAGTCAAGCTTCAAGTAACCATAGTGAAATAAGTTTCATAGAGACAATATGCAAATTCAATAATCTGTGGCAGACAGTAAAACAGTTTCATTTGCCTGGAAATTAGGAAAGATTTGTAGATGTAGATAGTCTTGGGTCCTCCTGGAACAAAGTGTCAAAGTAGTTTCTTCACCCTCCCTGATGATGAATTCCTGGGAAAGTTCCTAGATAAAGTCTGGAAGATCTGCCTGCATTGCCACTAGTGGGGAGAAGATTCACACCCTAAGTACCTTGTGACTTACTGGCCATGAAATGATGATGCCAACAGTGCCAACAAGGCATTTACAAGCTTCCTCTGCCTCAAGTATTAATGTGCTGCTTGGTTATTCTAATATACTAGCATGTCATACAACAGGTAAAAAGGGAGCGAATGTGTCAAACCTAGAGTATTCAACAATATGTGATTTACAAGTTTTGAGATGCATTTCATCTTATAAACTCTTCTGATCATATACTTCAGAATATAAATTGTATATATTTTTTGTTTGACCAGGAATTAAATCCGGGGTCACTTAAGTACTGAACCACATGATCAGTCTTTTTTGAATTTTTTATTTATAGAGAAGTTATTGCTAAGTTCCTCAGGGCCTTGCTGAGGATGGCTTTGAACTTGTGACTCTCCTGCCTCAGCCTTCTGAGCTGCTGGGATCATAGGCATGCATCACCATGCCTGGCTAGAAAAAAATATCTTTTGAGAATATCTCATAATCACCCCTATCGTGCCCTTTCCTCAGTTTCATCTAGAAAACAACAACATATCTTTTATCATTAAACGTTTCGATATATAAAGAATTAGGAAATAAGCGAAGGACATTTGTCATGACTGAAACCAAGCCACAGCTCTCCTGAAGTTACTCTAAAATGTCACACAAGCAAAATAACTTTACTTGAGGTGATTAAGCATCTATGCATCCATGTGCTTCCCAGAGTAGCTAAACAGTGCTCATAAAAGAGAAGGCTCTCAACAAGTAGCTGTTGCATTAATTAAAGGGAACTGTATTCAAGCTTTTAAAACAATTGTTATTACAAAAATGCTGCTATTTGGGTTATAAGAGGAAAGAATAGTATATATCATGTTGTGAAATAGATTTAAATGTTATTTGTACCTCTTAGTCTTGGGAAAATACAATTAGTAATGGAACACTACTCTTCTGATGTTTTGTATATAAAACAAGGTTCCACAGGTGAAGAGTGGATTTTTCTCTTATTTATTAAGTGAACACTGACATGAGATCTTCAGAAATCATACTGCTGAACTAAAGCTTTTGCCTCATTTGAAAGCCAGATTGGCTGGGTAAAGTAACAACATGCACATAAAAAATGGTTTATGCATCTGAAGACAAGAAAAAAATCTTAAGATATTCTAATATCTCAACAGAATTTGTAAATGTGGCAATTTTTACTGTACATTATCAGTCAATAGGAACAACAGCAGATTCTGGAAGTGAATTCTACAGAGTGGTATGACAATTACTGTTATATATCTCAGCAATCTTCTAATAAATAATATGAGTCTTGTTTGCATTTATCAGAGTGATCCTTAAGCAAATACCCATGTGAAAAAGAAAGCTTGCATATTTATAAGAGTAAATTTACATATAACTGCACATAAAATATTCTGTTCCTTTGTAAAATACTTCTTTATAATTTCCATTAAAATCATCATGTAATTATACCAGAGATACAAACCTAACAAAAATTATGCCAAGCATTATTAGAGGGAGTGCTTTTCAATTGCAAGGGCATCTGTTCTGTGAGAATTTTCTGGTTTCAATTTCTGTTATATCACCAAAAATTGAGATAAAATAAGGACTTTTTCCCTTATAAAGGATCATGTTCAAAGGTCACCAACCGACATTATTTTAAACTGGGGTGAAAATGCTTATGATAGATTACTAAGTTACACATTTTACAAACAATAGGGCCAGAATAATGGCGGTTCTACTTCAGCCTAGAGTATAAAATCACTATGTAAGAAACATATAAGGTCATTGATGCTTCTGCAAATAGTCTTTTATCCTGCAAGCCTTGTAACTGAATGCTGTCTGTTTTAGCACCTGTGCTAGGCATAGGTGATATGGAGATGAATACCTAAATGCCATAAGACAACTACATGATCCAAACTGAAAAATCAGTAATTCTTTCACAATATAGGGTACTAAGAGCAGTGACTTAGCCAAGTGATGATAGAGTCTTGAATGACTAGTCAGAAGTGTCAAGAAAATAATAGAAAAGTATGTGCTAAGCGGAGGGGAAAATGGCTATAGAGAATAAAATTTTTTAGGGAATAGCATGCATTTGAGTGTATAGGGAGCTAAGGGTCCTCACAGAGGAGACAAGGCAAAGTTGAAGAAACAGATCTAGACAGCATTCCAAGGATCTTGGCTTTTGTCTTGAGTGGTCAGGGGCAATACTAATAATGTATTATTTAATGGTTTTTATATTTTTGTTTGTCATTGACACGTAAAAATTGTGCATATTTATGGGGCACAATATGTTGTTTTGATACATTGCTTACACTGGCTTACGAAACTCAGATCTATGTTTTAGAAAAATCCTTCGGCAGAGCTCTAGTGCTCAAAGTATGTCACAGATTGTCGTCATCATCATCACCTGGAAACTTAGATGACAAAGTGTTTTAGCAAGTCCTTTAGGTGAATGTGATGCACACAGTCTGAAAGCCACTGGTATAGACACTCAAATACTTGGGGTTATTCATGTAGAAATATTTTCAGCTATTGAAATTGAAAACCTGATCAATAGTGACTTAGATATGTCTTATTATGTTTAACAACAAGGATTCTCAGGAATAACACAGGACCAGGCAATGCTATCAAGATAATAGGCACCTTCTATCTTCCTAATTCATCATTATCAAGATAGGATGTTTGTTCCTAGAGTTATAGTTCCAGACCCTAGTCCTGTCATGCTTACACACAGGAAGCAGGTGGAAGGGCAGGTACAAGAGAATTTTCCTCATGAGACTTTGTTTCTATTTTACAACAAAATGAAACAAAAGTGAAGGCCTCTTGAGTTGGTTCTGCCAAGTCTCATTGGTGAGAACCACATTTAATGCCTCTAGAGTACCAAGTTACAAATTATGGTAAATGAACAATGGCTGTCTAGTTGGTAAACTCTCTTACAAAAGGTTCTCATTTACCTGGTACATATTTTTAATCAGGTAAATATATGAAGCACATGTATTTTAAGTTGTCTTTTCTAATAAGAAAATAAACTTGAATAGCAGAACCCTGCCACATCCTTAGTAATTCTTAAATATTTGCCTCCTACTAATGCTAGGTTTCTCTTCTCAGGTCCCTATGCAGGAATGCTAGAGATTTCCTAGATATGTCTGTGACACTTTACAAAAATAGTATGGATTTTTTAAATTCCCAGAAACTTGAAAAGACAACCTAACATTAATTTCCATCATTCCAGCAAGTACCTATGGGGTGATTTATGGAGAACCATATCGAAATTCTCTCTTGATATTGCCCTAGGGGCTCACTAAAATCTGGAAATCTCCTCTAATTAATTAGTTTAGTCTAGATACTCTATTTTTTTTTTTTGAGAATTCACCAATATATTCAATTAAAAACACATACTTGAATCAATACTCTTTTTTACCTGGTTCATTATAGTCTTTTGCAGGACCATAGATATTGGAAACAGGTGTAAAACAAGTACAATAATCTTCATTTATTAACTAGGAAGCTGTTGTAAGGAAAATGAAAACTATAATCTGACATTTGCAAACTGCTAACCAATTTGCATGTTGGTAGAAATCAAGAAACTCTACTCTTTCTACATTCTCTCTAATGCATAACAGGAGTATTAAGAATTTAAGTAACTAATAGTAGCTCAGGGATGCTGGGAAGAAAATCCCAAAGTCTATTACTGGCTATGATGGTGAGTGGTCCTGGCTTAGGAAATAGAAACAGAGGAGACAGGAAACTGTGAGTAAACACAATTTAATCAAGAAAACAAGCAGCATCATGAATAATCTCTATTGAAAAAATGCAAATACCTTAAGAAATGTGTTGTCCTGGATAAAATTCAAAAGCATTTTGGGAGACTAAAACCTTACATGTTATAATTACACCCATGCACTGACAGGAGGGTTGAACATAAACAACAGCACTAACCATCGCTCTTTAATTGAAATTAAAGATAATTTTAAAACTTCATATCACCCAGCAAAAGGCAAGAGTACCAATTTCAATTTCAAAATCATTATCAATAGTGTATAACACATTGTCAAACAAATGCACTTCTCTTGCTGTGCAGTCTGCTCCTATTGGCATTTGGCAGTCTGAACACACAGTCATGCTATCTAATGCTCATATTTTCCAAATATAACAAAAGGAGAACAAAACTCTGCAAATTATTAGAAAATATTAGCAAGCATGAATTTCAGTGGATCCATTTCAGTAGATTTGGACAAGGGACAAACCACAAGCCCACTTTCCTCCTTGATCATAATTTTTATAGTTACACATACACACACACACACACACACACACACACATACAATAGATTCAATGAGAAATACTTTGATCAGATATTATATTAATGGAAACACAAGAAATATTTTGAAAGTATAACATATATCCAAATAGTTTGAAAAAGAAAACAAAGACAAAAAAAGAAAATATTTTGGGTTTCACCTAATCAGATTTGAGTCTCAATTTTGAGTTAGAAACCACAGGAATTTTTCTGATAGTTAACCATTTGAGATTTCAAAATTGTGTTGTATTTCTTTTTTTTTTTCTTTTTTTGGTGAATCAATTTATTGATCCCCAGCACAGCAAGAAACAAACAAAAAGAATTTATATGTGCTGATTTAATAACAGGTACAAACTATTATAGGTTTTGTGAATGAGAAATCTGAAATTGACCAAAGTCACAGAATGTGTAGACAGAGAAGGCAAATTTAAAGGATGAAGTATTTCATTGAAAGCACAACCCTCCCTCTTTTATTATTATTATTTTTTGTTCTTGCAAACTTCTCCCAAAGAATCTAAACCTTTCCACAATAATGCTAAGAGACAAAATGATATGCTATTTACCTTCTTCCAGTGACCACACACCTGATTTTTTATTCCCAAGTAGATAAAAGGAGCTTCTCACACATGTTGAGAAACCAGTTAATGTGTAACATTTTCTCCCAGAATTCAGATGGTGGTAAGAAGAAGAGCTTAAGCATTAGAAGGTATCTCTTAGATGAGTTGTTGATTTCAAAAGTATAGGAACTCAAGTGTCCAAATTCCCAGACCATAAGTGAAAAAAACCTTTAATAAGAAACGTAGAAAGTGAAGTGTTGTTCCATGTATACTACCTTTCATGAATTTAAATTAAGCATAACTATTTGTTAACTCAACACTATTTTAAGTAGCAGGTTATTCTTATTAATATAACAGGAAGTATAGAAAAATGAAGTAATGGTAGAAGGAAAATGGGCATTATTTGCCTCGTGTTGTTTGTCTACATCAGGACATTAATAGAGAATAGTTTCAGAAATCTGTGCAGTGCTGATCTGGGAACTGAAAAGACATATGGATTCCCCTGGACCAGGCCACACTTCACAGTGATTAGCAAAGTCCTGTTATGTGAATATTTGAGATGATTCAATCTTGACATTAAACTAATTGACAAATAAAAGTTTCATTTGGCACTAATACCACCCTTGTTGCTATTATTTAGCATTTGTGTGGCTTGTTATTCTTGCATATTTCTACATAGTACCCTTTCTTTTCTACTTACAAATTAATATTTAAATGATTTCTATGAATTTGAAAACCCTGCAGGCCAGGGATATAGCTCAGTTTTATGTAGAGCACTTGCCAAGCATGCAAGAGGTCCTGGGTTGATCCCCAGCACAGCAAGAAACAAACAAAAATTAAAAAAAAAAAAATAAAACTTCAGGGGAAAAACAAAATAACAAAAAGCTCTATTCATTTATTGAACCAAAAGTTAGTTCAGCATTTTCTGAAATCTGACTTTTTTTTCAGTTTCCTATTTTAACAACAAACTGCAATAACTAGATCATTCAGCTTTGTTCTTAAACCATTAACTCGGGAAGGCTATACATCAATTTTGATAATTATTTATGATTTCATATGTGCTTTCAGTGTTTTGTGGTTTGCAGGGCAAAGGGAGAGAAAGCAGGATATACCAAATATTGGTAAAAGTACCCCTGTGGTTGAAAGATATGTTTCCAAATAGTATCTATAATATTTGCTTCTACATGCTTCTAGATTCAGATGGTCTCTAACAAACCAATATTCTATTTCATCTGTGTATGAAAGTGCAAATCTCTTATTGTCAACATTTTAATCTTGAAAGATCCAAGAACCTTCTTATCTCATAATTTCTTCCATTTCTACAACATACAAACCATATTTCTATATATCTAATGAATTAAAGAGAATAATTTGCTTTGTGCTTTTGGCTATAATTTCAGAAACTAATTAGATAACAATTAGCTTGATAAAGGCACCATTTCCTGTTTCTTTCTTTCTTTTTTCTTTTTATTTTGGTTTGAAAAATAGGATTAGCAATGTAAAATGGACAGTCAGGGTCTATCCTGAGGCTGATATATAAGACCTCCCCCCCGCATAGGGGACACACAGAATTGCAAAGAAATCTCCAGAAAGTCACTCATTTCTACCCTTTCAAAGTTTTTTCATGTATTGTGTTTATAGCCAGAAGGCAGAAAAATATTTTGTTGGTCATAGCAAGGAAAACTCTTCCAACAAAAAGACTTTGAACTCTAGTTGTGGAGTTCAACCATAAATTGATCATATCATTAAAAGAAATACCAGAGCTGGCTGTGTCTTGGTGCATGCCTGTAATCCCAGCTGCTTGGGAGGCAGAGGCAGGAGAATCGGGAGTTCCTCCAGCCTCAGTAAAAGTGAGGTGCTAAAGAAATTCAGTGACACCCCGTCTCTAAATAAAATAAAAAAACAGGGCTGAGGACTGGCTTAGTGGTCAAGTGCCCCTGAGTTCAGTTCCCAGTTCAAAATAAAAAAGAAATACCACAAACACTAGAATTTTAATAAAACAGATTCCTTTGTTCCCTCCTCTCCAAAATGCCTTTTTAATGAAGCATTACACAATCCAACACAGTATGAATATCAGAAACATTTGTCCTAGGCATTTGTATGAATAGTTTGGGGCATGTAACCCTAAATAGGAATTGTAGATAGCAGTTTGAGGGAGCAAGACTAAAAGTATGAACTCTGTCAGCAACTCACCCTGGAAATCTTCCTATCCCAGGGTTCCATGTTATGAGCTTCTCACTAGAGTTTCCACAGTTTCTAAAGGTTTACTAGTAGAAGTAGATGTTATTAAAGAAAAGAAAATGCCTTCAGTATTCCATCCTGGGGATAGCAGAAGGATTTCAGCTTATTTGTTAGCATCAAAACCCATTTCTTACTATATTTCCCATTCCAAAATAATGTGACAGACATATACAAAATATGCAAAAAGCTATAAAGAAAATAGTAAGTACAATGACAATTCAACAACATATTTTATTGTGGATTTGGATTTCTTGTAATCTAAACTGAATTTAATAGCTCATAAAATCTCCCCAGAGTAGGCATATTTGTTTAATTTTACCTTAAAAATAAAAATTGTAACCCAACTAATGTGTGGAAGAAATGTGAAAATTTTAAATATGCTTCTTGGCTCTTTTCTCTGGAAAATAGGAAAAATATTTGAAACTCAGTAATTTTAATGATTTATGATTAATAATCTCTGACCTTAAGACATGACATTATTTTTACTACTGAAGAGAAAATCACAGATGTAGAATTTATCAATTTACTGTATCTATCTGATTCACATCCTGATTTTGAGAAATGAAACATTATATTATGGTGTCAAAATGAAAGGAAATAAAAAGGCAGTTTTAAGAGCATTTGGATAACTTAACTATAAGTTGCTACAGTCAAAGCTGCTAAGATTTTCTAATTTTTTTAAGTTAGATTTTTTTTGCACTTTACTCTTTCCTAGTTTCACATAAGTACATAAGTGAGAAAAAGAACTATCCATTACCGAGCCTCTCAAAAAATCATGTTTTGTTCATCTGCCAGACTTTTCCAGCAAATGTGTCTATGATGAATTTCTCTCTCCCTCACTCCTCTCTTTTATAACATCTCTATTTCACAAAATACAGTACCAGCACTGGCCTTAAATAATTTGGGGGGAGCACTGAGAGATCTGGAGGGCCAGATGAGACATGCTTACTGTTACTTAAACTGTGTAGGAAGAGAAAAATTCAAAAGATGACATTTATTAAGACCAAATATAAAATTCTCTACCGTCATTTTCTTCTCTTCATTCTTCCCAAGTGGTTTAATCTTCTAAGTTCCTTTTACAGGCTTTTACTTTTGTGGGTGTCTGTTGATATTTATGATAGTCTTTTACATAGCCCTAGAAAATAACTTTAAAGACTAGATTTTGTAAACCCAGAAATTATACTTGTAGACCAGAACCCCAAGTTTTTCCATATTTCCCACTTTAATACTCCAACTGGATCTATTCTTCACCAAGATGTTGTCTGCAAATCTTCTGTATTTTCTTTATTTAATAAAAAACCTTCTTTCTTTACCTCCTTCCTGCTCCCATAGCTTGAATTCATGCCTACTAACCCTTCTGATAGCAAAATTCTAGCACTGCCTTTACAGAAATCAGAGAGATTTGAAAACTGTCATCTGGAATATGAGGAAGAAAGAACAATAGGTACAACTTACTTAGAAACTTTCAGGTAATTCAAAGTCTCTCGATTTCCAAACTCAATTAGGTCCCCCAAATTCTAATTGAATCTACCTCAGAAACAGTGTCTTTAGCCAACCTCCTTGTTTCATCTCTATTCACAGTTCTTAAGACATGTCCTTTTGATTTCTTGCCTGGAATATTATATAACAAAGGCCTAACTATTCTTCATACCTCAAGAATCAGCTTTGTTCTCATAACTTCCCCTTATTATTACATTTGTTTTTCTATAATCTACTCATCTAAATGTTTTTAATTTCCTACATGTCTAATGCAGGGGTCTACAGGTATTTTTGTTAACTTTTTTAGTTAAAAACAAATTGAACAACCACTGTTATACACACACACACACATGCATGTTCCACAAATACTTACTTTGCATGCCATAAAACTTGCTTTACTTTTTTTAGAAAATTAAATAAAACAACTATAAAATTTTACTTTTTTTGGTCTGGTTTTGTGGCTCAGTGGTAGAGCGCTTGCCTTGTATGTGTGAGGCACTAGGTTTAATCCTCAGCACCACATAAAAATAAATAAATTAAATAAATGTATTGTGTCCGTATACAACTAAGAAGTTAAAAATACAAAAATTAAAAATAAAATTTACTTTTTTTCTTTCTGAACATTCGTAAGTTATCATTTCTTAGGTGCAAACATCCCATTTTTGGAGACCATTGGTCTAGTTCAGTGTTTCTTAACCTACTGCTCTTGATATTTGGGGCTTGAAAATTCTTTTTTTGTGGGGTTGTTCCTCCATCCCTGAGATATTTGTCTCCAGACATTGCCAAATCTCCCTGGAGACAAAGCTGCCTCTGATTGAGAACACACAGACTTTACAGAGTATTAAATAGAAAAAATAAGCTGTTTTTAAACACATGTAAGGTCTCAGTTCATCCCTCTAGCTTTGTATCATGTGAGACAGTACAGGTATACATGCCTCATGTACATTTTTACCCTTCTCAACTTTTGTTCATTTCATTATCTTTATGTGGAATCCACTTCTACTTCTCTTTTCCCGGATAAGAACAACTCAAATAGTACCTTCCCTCTGAAGAAAATGTTGCTTCCATTTCAATTGGGTTAATATTTAACTTACTGACTACATATGTATATATACACAATATTTATTCCAAACAAGGCTAAGAATACTTCCAGGATGATAGAACATGTGTGTATGGCTGATGCCTGTGCCTGGCTTTCCATTGATCAACAGTGCTTTGGGTTGGGCAAATGCTCAACTATTTATGTCATCCTTATAAGATTCTGCTCTCTCTTTGTTGCATAGATATACACAAGAAATTTTATTCCTGGATTATTTATTTCAGTTAAATTAATAACTGTAAACATTTCCCCTTATTTTGAATGATACAACAGGTTTTTGGACACATCCTTGTTTCATTGGAATATTATATAACCAAAGCCTAACTGTTAGATAAGATGACCTCACATATGACACTACCCACCAAATTGAGTGGAGGGAATTGGAAAGAGGCAGTGTCATTTATAGGCAAAACTGGGAACTGTCTAGGATGCATTTCAGCACGAATGATATAGTTGATCTGATGTTTATTATTGATATTTTATATTCCCTTGACAAATACCATAAATATAAAATAGTATAAAGTTAGAAGATATACATAAAAAGATTCTGTGAATTTTTCAAAAGCAGGAAGTATGAAGTGTTCATACAGTTATTTTCGTTCCTTTAACAAATATTCATAGATCATTTCATTGTCAGGGATTGTGCTTGGAAACCTGTACATAGTGGTCACAGCTTTTGCCCTCAAGGTGTTTATTATAAAGAGATAAAATCATAAGGCTTTTATAAGAAAGTTCACAAATAATAAAATCATAAGGCTTTTATAAGAAAGTTCACAAATAATTATTTAATTATATAATGATATGAATTCTAAGGGAAATCTACAGGTTCTGATTTGTTTAGAGTGATTTATCTTTGTATCAATAGACATGTGACTATATCTCCACCTAGATGCATATACATATATATGCATATATATATGTGAATATGTATATATATGTGAATATGGATGTAACAGATATGTGCATTTGGGAAAAACTATTAGAAAGTAACTCACCTTTAATATTATAGTTACTTATAATCATATTAATGAATTCTTGGAGTTTTTGTTTGTTTTTCATTAAGTACTAACATCACTATGTACTACTTTTGAAAATAATTACAAAATAGATATTTAAAATAAAACTCTTTGAACAAACAAAATACCTTTATCTAACAACAGAGCACAAAGTCTTTAAAAACTTGGTTGAGAGGGTGTTTTGTAAAGACTCTTGATAATGGAACATAACCCAATGACACTTGAACACGTGAGAGGCAAAACTCTGTTACTGTAGCTAGCTCCCAAGGCAGAGGGCTGCCAAGGAGGACCACAGCTGGGATGCACCCAGGGACAAGGTGAGAGAGGGCTGGAGCGGTGGGGGCAGCTTATGTAGGGCAAGTCTGTAGAGTTTTATAGGTTCCTTAGACTCCCTGTGGATTGGCTAATTTGAGTAATTTCCAAGACTTGAGGGTACCAGAGCCCTCTTTATTATCTGGTATGGGCCCTGGGGAAATTAGGACAGGTGCTTGGTGCCCATAGTGTGTGGAGTTAATCAGCTGCTCAAAAAGGGCAATTCACCAGCTTGTAGCCCGAGCTTCAAATGGGTCAAGACATCATTTCAAAACAAAGTCAGACATTATCACAGGATGTTCACATTGACTTTAAATTTCAATCAACTATAAATAATTTTTTTGCTATAAAAAGAAGAAATATTAAGAAAATATGTTATTCTTATTAGGAAAACTGAGAAACTGAGAAACTGAAAAAATTTAAAAAAGAACTTTTGCATTTCTTAGTTTTGACTAGAGTTAACTAAAATCATGAGGTCCATTTCATGAGTGAAACGTTGCTACATATATTAAACTGAAATATTTCAAATGTTCTTTACTTCAAGTTTATGACCTCTTATTCTGAAAGTGATTATTATTAACAAAATAATTCTTGACATTTGTTGAACATTTTATGCATGCCAAGTAAACTCTTTGCATAGGTTATCTTATCTAAACTTTACAACTTCTCAAATAAAATGAATATTTTATTGCATCGCTTTAATTGACTAGCCAATTAGAGAAGTTAAGTCATTTCCCTAAGGCCCTATGTCCATATTCTTACATTCTCTCCCATGAATCATATAGACAGATGAATGAAAGTTGATCAACAGATTGATAAAGCTGTGATCAGTTAATAGATTAGTAGATAGAGAGAGAGAGATACTACAGGAAGAAAATTCAACATGCAATCTTATGTTCAGTTCTACCCAACCATTCAGTGCTATGTTGGGAAGGAAGTGGGAAGTAAACACTTGTCTCCCAGCTACTGGGAACATTCAGAAAAAGAAAAAAGAAACACTTAGGATTTAAAATAAATTCCTAAAAATCATCGGCATGTGTTATATTTGGTTCATCAACAGGGAAAAAAATAGACACATGCATTGAAAATGAAATATCTATGCTAAATGTCTTTGATATCCTGCCAGCTTTACCCACAGAAGGTCTCGACTATAAACAAACAGCTACTTACACATGTATGACCCTGGAAAGAAGACTGAGTGGGCACAAAATGGTGTCTGTTTTATCTTGAATTTTTGCTTCATTTTGAGCTGTCAGATTTTCACCTCCTTTCAAGGAAAAGAAAAACAGGAACTGTGATGCTGCTTTTGGTATTGAAAAGTTGCATAACCACATCCGAGTAGTGCAATTGTACTCTCACTAATGAAGGGGGTTGTTTTCAGGGATGAAATAAAATTTTGTGTCAGAAATGGGAATGTGACATTCATTTCAGTGAATGTAGACACCTCCTATACTTGGTCTTAATCCCATCTCAGCAAAAACATATTTATTAACTATTTAGAATACCTCCTAAATCTTTCCGTGTTCTAACTCTTAGTTTCTTCTTAACTCTGTGGAGGATTGTGCCTTCTTGAAAATTATTAAGACTAGAGTTTATATAGAGATACTAACAGAAAACTGGATTAAAACTTTTAAAAATGTAGACCCTGCATCCCATACTATTTCAGTGTCTTCTCATCCCTAAATTGAAATCCACTAGTTCTGTATTAATAATTTGACAGATAGATGGTCAATAAATGTTTGTTGACTGATTGCACTCATAATAAATTTTCCCCAATTAAGTTCTAGTTCTCTTAATTCTATTAATAGAAATATCCACCTAGAATATAGTCTTTGTCAATGTTTAACAATAAATTTCTAGCAGAAACATTTACGATTGCAGTATTTTCAAATAAAAAAATTTAAAAAGGAACACACTGCTTATGTGAAAAAAAATTAACACTGATATTTAATGTTTTATTATCTCCTCAAATGATTCCTTTATTTTAATATATTTCTGTTGATTGTTCAAAATCAATCTTAAGTGGAATTTATTGTAGTACAATTGGAAAATTGAAACTATTAAATATTATCCTTCCACTTTTTCTGTTTGTTGTTTATGAGAGTTCTATAATTTCAACATAGGTCTTTTGTCATTTGTGTAGTTGACTTTAATTTTTATAAGTTTATTAAAGTGAAGAGGAAAAGGAAATAGTTAAGACTTAGGAATTAAGACTTTTAACATATATTTAGGAATTTATTTTATTTTATATGAACATCATATTTCAAAATGAACCCTATTTTATTTTGATAAAAGCAAACCACTTAGAAATTAATTTGAAAAGTTTTCAGAGGAATCCAGAGTCATGCTTATATAATATGCTTTTATTAAATGCTCTTATTTGTATTTAATAATATATTCACAGTAAGAAATATATATTAAAAGCTAGGGAACATTATGCACATTAGGAATTCTGTCTCTAATACAAAAGTGATTTGCTTGAATAAAATGCATTCCAAAATGGCTGACCAAGAGCCAAGGGAAGTCGTGTATAAACATGTGACTCAATTTACAAACTTGATGTCTTCGACTTAATACCAAAAATTCATTAAAGCTTTCCAACTGACAAGTATGAGGGTTTCAGTGACTGAGTTTCTGAAGCAGGTATGAAACTGGAAGAAACCAATACTTTAAATTTCTGTCACCACAAGATTTGCAACTGTCCATATCAGAAGCAGAGTTATTTAAAACTATAGACAATTTTGGTTTAACTATTACACATGTCGATATGGAAGAATCAGCTAACCAGCAAATATGGAATGCATGTACACCCAGAGGGATAACCTCATTTCCTGGCTTACCTTTCACTGTGCCCTTTTTTCTTTACCACCCCAATTTTTCCATTATAAAATGCAAATAATTAATTATCTCATGATTAATTGACAAGAATATTTTTCAACTCCATAAGATCACCTCATTTACTGATGATATCCCTGTCTGCCCCCCAAAAATGTCCTTACTATCTTTGTTGGAAATAATTACTTAATCTTTTGGAAAATTAAGCCATACATTTTCAGATTACCTTTTAAATTCAGGCATTTTATTTCCAATAATCCCAGATAAGTCTACATTTTGAGCTACTCTGTGACATTTTATATTTTCTAATATATTGCCCAAAATTTATGAAATCTTTAAAATCTATGCTAGCTAGCTACTAGGAGCTATCTGCTTTGAAAATTGTACAGCCCCAAATCATCTTACCTTTATGTAGAAAAATTTGGGGGACTAAAGAAACCACTACATTGTGTCACAAAGAATCACAAATGATTTGTTAAGACTGTCTCCTGAATTTTTCTATACTTTATTCTGAAACCCACTTCCAGTAGAGGTGTGATTTTTCTGTTTAAGCATTTATTTTCAGTCTTCTAAGTTTTTTTTTAAAGGATGCTAACTTTGATGTAGTTGTCAAGTTTCTTAACCCCTAAGTTCACTTTCAAGCAGCCACTTCTGAGAGGCACCCAAAAGGAGCCTTTAGCACAAATACTCCAAATCCTCCCCACCTCTATTGCCCCCTCCCACCATAGCAACCCTGACAGCAGTCATGTCCTACTCCTGGGTTGGGTGACCTGCCCCCGTCCCACTCAAGGTTTGCCTTTCAGCTTTCCTTTACATTTCTCCTTATCTCTCTCTCTTTCTTTTTTTGTTTTTTGCCATGTTTATATTGTATGCTTTTTGTTACATGCGTAACTTTTCCATTTTTAAAAGAAGACACAATACGAATAAACAAGACCCAGTGAAATGTAGATATGTTGAGACTTTCCCAGAAAAACTACATTTTAAATTTCAACATAATATTCCAACCAGAATACATGTAAAACAACCATACCTTTAAGTAGTAGATTGAAAAATTTAGACTACTTTTTTCCTATAAAAACAATATTACATAAATTCTTTTCATGTAACCATTTGTCAATTGTGGCACAACCTATTCAATCCATAATAAAAAAGTGAATCTTACTTGTTCTGAAATAAATGATTAAACAGTAAATGTATTTAAGTCAACAATGTTGAAAATGAGTCCTTATGGGCTGGGGTTGTGTGGTTCAGTGGTGGAGCGCTTACCTAGCATGTGTGAGGCACTCGGTTCGATTCTCAGCACCACATATAAATAAATAAAATATAGATATTGTGTCCATCTACAACTAAAACATATAAAAAAGAAAAGAAAGAAAAGAAAATGAGTTCTTATTACATTTTTTCTCTGCTTTAGTCAGGAGCTGTACCTTAATTATTACTACATTTCCACTGGGTCATTCAAAGGGAGAGCTCAAAAAAAAAAAAATGTTTACTGAGTGATTGGAAAGAGAACAAATAAGTGAAGCAGTTAAAGAAAGATACTGAAGCATATGAAAAAAGACTTCTTGGATATAGCCAAGGTGATAGAAAGCAGTAGCTCTGATTCTGTAATTTTTTTATTTGTTTGTGTTTTTATAATGAGTTACTTTCCATTTCCTTGATCCAGAAAACCCTATGCAGTACCAGATTAGATTAGATTTGTTTGGGCAGAAGAAGAAAATGGAGGAGGAAAGGCTAAGGAGAAATGGAAATGGGATTTTTCTCAGATGAGTATGTAAACCTGGGGAAGAAATGGAAATAAGGTATTTATGTGGATAATTGCATCAATGGGATTAAAAAAGACTTCAGAAATTGGATAAAATAAATTTAAGAGCAAACTGTGAAGAATAAATGGGAGCACATCTTCTGTATAATCCATCTGAGAGAGAAGAAAGAACAGAAGTGAAGCCTTGGTCATATAGTACCTAGCAATGGCCACAACCAAATGGTACTATCATGGGGACAGACACCTGTACACTCAAGACAGAAACAATAACTCATTTTCCTAAAATCTACTGTTAGTGACAGAGCTAGGATGGAACTGTTCTAGAATCCTATTGAACATTTCTAAAATTAGAAAACATTGATAAACTACTTTATATTAAATGTTGGAATGATTTTTCCAAATCAGAGATGATTTTAAAATTGTTCTTGGTAATCTGCAAGCCTCCTGAAGCTCATTACTTTCAAAGTCGGTTGTTCATTTCACATTCTATGCCAGAAGTTATAAATATTTATAACTAAAGACAAATGACTGAAAAAAAAATGAGCTCTCCACCCACTTTCTAACTTTTAATTGTAAAAATGTGAAAATTTTAACTCAGGCAATTACTAAGTACTCCTTTGTGCTGGTAATTGAAATCATTTAATGTAATATGGAATTAAGACAAATATAGGATAATTAAAAAATTTTAAAAAGCATTTGAACTTTGATATATTTATATTAAAATTACTATTAAATCTGAAGAAATGAAGACAAACATTTCACCCACACCATAAACTTATTTCAGAAAAGATTCCATTGCTATCAAGATCATCAAAGATACCATGTACCTCTTCTTATATCTATTGTGGACATCGTACCAGTTTTGAATATTTAAAAAAATTTTAAACACATTCCTCTTTAGCAAGGCATAAATCCTTCAAAATTTTCAAATAATTTGATTTCCTTCCTTGTAATGATGTTAATTAAGATTGAGACACTGATAGTGAGACCCTGTCTCAAAATAAAAAATATAAAATGACTCTGTGGTAAAATACCTCTGAGTTCAATCACCAGTATCTCAGTACAAAAAAAACAAAACAAATCAATAAATGGGAGCACACATCTTCTGTATGATCCCTCTGAGGGAGAAGAAAGAACAGAAGAGAAGGCTTATGTATGTGTGTGCATGTGTAATTATGGATTTATTCCCATTTTTTTTCATTTTCAATATATGTTTTTCACAATGAGTACATAAGGAATAAAGATATAGACTACATAGGCACATTTCTCTGCTTAGTAGAGGCAGTTTAGGAAATGGGAAAGGCATAAACCAAAATAAGGAGTTTTCACAAGTGCTCTGAATAAAGTATAGCATTCTTCAGCATTTATATGCTGGAAAATGCCATCACATTAACTCAATATTCTAGACAAGTTTTAGCCTAAACAAAACAATTTTTTCACACCTTACCTTGTTAACTGTTCAAAGACTTGTCTGCATAATTTTCTTTATATTATCTATTCTATTCAGATATCATCCTTCAAGTATCTTGAAATGATTATAATAGCAAATTCCTGATTTTAAAAGTGAAATCATGGATAGATTTGGTAGTGTGCCATCATTATGTTAGAGACACTGCAGACATGTGTAACTCAGATGTTTAGAACTGTTGTTGCTCCTCATTATTGTCTTTCTTTCAATTTGATATAATCACTCATTCAAGAAAGCATGTGATCTGTTATTTTTATCTGTGTGGTATACTTCAAATGTTTTCATCCTTCTATTTTGCCACCAATACTTATTCTTAACTAGTGACAAGTGAACTCACTGTGTTTCTTACCATTTCAGTGTTCTCCATGATATTGGCTACTATTTTTTCTTTAGATTTATTATTACCACAAAGGAGACACCAATTTTATCTTCTACATTAACAGCACAGGTACTGTTCCTCCTATTTCAGGTATTCAAAATTATTACTACAATTATTTTTTTCATTCACTGTTGGTTGAATTATGGATACAGAACCCATATTTGTGAAGGATGACTGTATGAGCAAAGAATGTAAGCATTTAGTGTTAGTTTGTCCCAAACCAATTAGGAAAGCAATTAGACCATTACCAAAGAAATTAAATTTGTTCATGCCCTACAACCCAGAAAGCTTAAATATGGATTTTTAAACATAACATAATAGATTCAGGAATATACTAGAAAAATGAGAGGAGTATTCACTTGTGACTTTGTTCATAATAGGGAAACATTACCAACATCTCAATGTTCATTAATAGAAGAATAAATAAATTAATTTACTCAAAGTGATATTATGCACCAGGTCAAATGAATGAGTTTGTGTCATATGTGTCACCATGGATAACTAATAACGATATAGAGTGAATACACTTAAGCTGAAAAATATTATGTAAATGGTGATACCATGCATAAATATTTAAAAAACATACATTTAGGTATGTTTTAAAACTGCTGAATGTAAATGTACAAAACATGCCTGGAAATGAATGATAAACTCCAAATCTAGGAAAACAATTACCTTTGAGAAGGGACATAAAATAAGTGAATTAGAAAAGATATACAAGGTTCTTCAAATGTATTTGTAAGATATTAAGTATCTGGGCCAAATTAAAAAAAAAAAAATAGTCCCAAGTTGCATAACGCTTCTTTGAGGTTTACATGGAATGCTATGGTATAGCCTTACTATCTCATTTGTAATATTTTTATAGACTTCACACTAGCATATAATATTTAGAAGCACCTGAGAATTTATTTGTAATCAGAGAAATTTGTTCTAGTACACAGTTAGCTATATAAACTTATACAGCTATATTTGTGGTTTTTAGTGTGGAAAAAGGACAATAATACAAGGATTCATTTTTTCCCTTGTGTGTTCTCTCTCAATGAAGTGGAATGTGCATACATATATAGACAGGTAAGGATACACAGGCATTTTCCTAAAATTCGAGATAGCAATAGAAACACTTGGCTGTCACAATGCCATGTTTGCACCAAATACAATGTTGACTAAACTATTAGTATAAATGAATGTATCTGCTTCAAGTGTTATTTTACAGTGTAATTGAATTTATAAAGCTCTGCAGACAAGGGATTCAGCACTGGATATAAATGTGTGTTTTTTCACTCAAAAAGTACATTTTTATTTTAAGTAAACACGAAACCAATAGCTAAAAGTAGTTACTGGCAAATGAATGTTACAATTTAAAATGGGAAAAAGGGCATTTTTAGTTAACCATAAACTCCATGAGTCCTGCAATTGTTTAAGAAATTAACATGATCTTAGCATTAATTAAGGGGTTTGTTTTGTGATTTGGGGACATAAACTCTTATACCTACTCTGTTAAGGCTTAGTGTTAGTTGCTTGACTCTCACTCTCCATATATTAGCCCATAAAATGATGTTTCTTAGGAATAAGGATAGAATTGTATTTCTTTGTTTTCTCTAAAATATTTTCTGATTCTAAATTCTAACATTGTATTAAAAGTTTAATGCTTGGATTAAAAGAATTGTTAGTATGCTCTGCTTTGTACTGTTCAGAATCTACCTCAAGTTTGCATTCAAATATCAATGTTACATGTGTAAGAAACATTGAAAAATAAGATTGCACTTAAAAGAGAACAAAAAGGACAATCTGAAAATATGTCCCATAGTCCTCCTTGTGTTCTTCCTGCTCCTATCCCCCTCTTCCAAGGTCCTTTGTCTTTTAAATTCCCTCATTTTCCTTCTCATCATCTAGCTCCCCACACCCACCTTGCCATCCCATGAGTGTAGACATTGGTTTGACCGGCAATTAATATTTTCCCTCTTAGTTTCTTTTACTGAGCAGGGTTGGAGAATTGAAAGATGAAGAGTTTCACAATCTTATGCTAACATTTCATCAATTTGCAATATTTGACAACAGATCTTTCAAATATTTAATTTTATCTCCTACTCATATATCTCCAGTGCTGTATTATTTTGAAAGACTACCTCTGTACTCCAAAAATAGAAAAAGGAAGGAAAATGAGGTACTCATGACAATTAGATGTTGGCATAGAGTCTAAAAAACAACCAGATATTTTTTTACGGCAAAGACTTTCCTTCTACTTCCCTATCTTTGGTACCTTTCTAAATTATTATTATCATACATTTTAATGGACAAATAATAATTGTATACATTTGTAAGGAACAATGTGATATTTTGGTGTATATGCACAATGTAGAATGATTAAATCAAACTAATTTACACATCCATCACCTCACATCATTTGAAATGTACTCTGTAATTTTTAAACATTCAGTACATTATTATTGACTAGGTCACCAAATAGATCTCAAAAATATATCCCTCCTGTTGAATTGAAACTCTGTACCCTAGAAATAATGTCTCTTCTTCCAGACCCTCACCACCCACCCCCAGTCTCTATTAGCCACTATTCTACACTTTGCTTCTATTAAATGAATTTTTAAAAAGATTACACAGTATCTTCTTGTGCTGAAAGACTGAGTGTCTTCCTCATAATTCTGGGATCTTTCAAAAGTCCCATTTCTGTTGTATTAGTCTCTGTTAGATATTAGTATTTAGGAAAAGAGTGAGGAATTTTAATCAATAATCTGATGGACTTATAAAATTGCCTTTGTTCCAAGTATTCTTTATAAGCCCACAGCTCAGACTTGAATGAATATCAGACTATACAAGAGCCATAGTATACTTTGGGGGGTAATGGTGGGTTTTTTCCTTCATTTTAAACATTTGTCACTTTTTTCTCTTTTATTTGAATCATCTTTATCTCTTTTATTTTAATTTCTAAATGTTCCTCTTTTCTACTTTTCATTGCTGTATTTAATCAACCTTATGTTCTTTCAAGTTCAGTCTTTATTTCAAAGGTGATTTTTTTTTCTTTTCTTTTTAATTATTTTCTTAATTTAGTCATAGATTTCTGCACATTTATAATTCTGATTTGTGGGGGTTTTTTTGGTGTTGTATTTTTTTTCTTGATGTCTTTGAGTTCATTCTCATATAGTAGTTTCAGTTCTGTCTGGAGGATTTGTCTTTCTGATGTGGGATATTCTTCTATTTATTCTCTTTTTTTATGTAATAATTTTTATGAGATTTAACTTGGTTCATCTGTGTTGTTCATTTTTATGTAAAATTAATTTTGCCAAGTTTCTAAAATGACGTGGAATTCAGGAAAAGGTTTCTCTTTGCTGGTTTTGTGTTGTGTTCAGAAGTAGTCTGGCTAGATTGGGGGATATTTTTGGCTGTTTTTGTCCTCTATTAGTCTAGACTAGGGATTAATTTTGGTTTTCTGTAAAAGTCCAGATAATATATATTTTAGGCTCTGCATACCAAATGTTCTATGTCCTAACTACTCTACTCTACCATCTCTACAGTAAATAATTAAGCAAATGAGAAAGAGTATATTCTAACTAGACATTGTTTACAAAAACTAATGGTAGGTTGGATTTGACCCACAAACCACAGTTTAACTAACTCTGGTTGAAACCAACTTCTCCAATATAAGTTCAAAGACAGTCAAAAATACTAGGCACAATGGTAATTTAAATTTTAATCACTTTGAAAACAATGGAAAAAGGCGAAATTAACTTAGTAATACATTTTGTACAATCTAATTTACCTAAACATTATCACTTCAACCCAAATCAAATACTTTAAAATTATTCATGATAATTTACACTTTTATTTGAAATTTTCAAAATATGATGTATATTTTATACTCACAGCTTATTTCAACCCAGACTAGTATCAATGCGAGTGCTCAATACTACGTGGGGCTACTTCGCTGGCAGCACAGGTCTAGATTTTCATTTACTCATCTGGTTCTCTTATCTCTATTCCTCTTCATGTGTTACTCTATCACTCTTGTCACTGATCAGTGTGAGACCTGGTCCTGGAATGGAGCCCTGAAAGTCACAGGTGCTGTCCTGCCTCAGCCTCCCAGCCCCTCCTGGTTCCCTGCCTGCAGTCCCCCAGGACTGGGAAGGGCAGATCCCTCCTGTTTTCAGCTGCTCTTCTCAACATAACTTCTAGTGAAAATATGATTGATGCCTGTTTTGATGTTTCTGTCCTCAGGTCCATTTGTCATCCCATGCCTTCCTGTGTTTCTTGCACACATACAACCATCACGCTTGCCCCTAACTGATGATGGTTATTCCCACTCACTTCTTTAGAGTTTGTGCAATACTTTCCCACCTAATTTCATTCAACATTCTTTTGTACTTATTTATCCATCTCTACTTTTTAATCCTCATCTCACTCCTCTTATTTCAACCTCAAGAAGCCTTAGTAAACAGAAACTTTACAAAATAATATAAACCCTACCAATGTCTAATGGATCATTTGAAAAGTCTATAGCATTTTCTCTTTTAGAATCTCATACATTAATTTTTTTCTACATTTGTCTAATAATTTAGAGTTTACATAAATATTTCATAGCCATAGACAGTTTTATTCCAGGACTTTCTATATTTTAGATGCTGTCTTTTTTCCCTTTTTCTCCTAAAATTTATGGGTCTGTAAAACATTGCTTAACTACAGAATAATGCAAGTTTTGTGAATATATGAGTAAGTTTCTGAAGATGGAACCCCCACCTTGCTCTACACACACACACACACACACACACACACACACACTCACACACAACACAGGTAACTAGTGAAATAACAGGGAAATTTTTTATTCAGGGACAAATGAATAGGTATAGCAATAAATTGACACTGAAGAAAACTGGGAAGTTTGGCATAACAAAATATTTTCTTATTAATACTGATTCCTGACCTTGGTTTTGCAACAATGAAGGGCATACACAATTATCTGAAGGTATGCCATTAACTTTTGTAACAGTAATTTAATTTAAATTCAGTTTCATTAAAAATTAAATGCAATAAAGCCCTTCTGTCTTCATGAGAAGGTCAAAAAAATCAAACAAAAGAGTGGCACAACTCAAAACCATTAGGCATCTCTAATGATTAAAATCATTTTGTAATTTGTGTAATTTCCATTTCATTTCACTCCTTGTAACTCCTGTTTTAATTGTTTGGGGAAGAGAATAAGAAGTTTACCATATTTCAGTTGGATTAAATTCTTAGGAACAGGGTCTTATCAGTGACCCTGACAGTCTAGGTCTTTTTATTTACTTGATGAGATTTTCAGAAAGAATTATTTCCTCTCTGAGTTTTTCCAGAGAAAGCCCAGAAGACAAGACAAAACATGAATCAATATTCTTTGTAAGCACCAGCTAAATCACCTTAGTGAAACATTGGTTCCTGTTCCCAGGACTTTCTAAAGTATAGATTCATATGAGGAATTGAAACTATTTAATCTATAAGACACTGTGAACTAATGTTGCACTGCCATATTCTACTTAAGTTGACCCTGCATAAATGTACCAGGAGTATCATCAGAGACTTGGAAAGAGTGCATTGGTTAATTTCTAAAACAAACTATAATTGATTCTCTTTCTTTTGAAAATTATGGAGTATGTTTTCTGCAGATTTAATTGTTTTAAATGGAACTTCACTTTAAATTCTTTAGGAAAAAAAAAAAAAAGCTTCCTTTCATGTATTTCTGTAGAGCTCAGTGAAACTCAACCAAAATCATTGAGAAATCGGAGATGTTGATTCTAATTTTACAATTCTTAGATCTGCTATACATGGTTATATATTCAAACTATATCTGAAATGCAAAACTGTTAAAGTTTAAGGTATAGTTAATGTCAGAGAACTAAGAGAGTCAAAAATAGTGAATATGTGCACCAGCCATGTGTGTTTTAAGGCATTTCAAAGTAGTTAGTGCCAGAACCCAGATGATATATTACTCATCTCTATAATAAAAAGTGATCATGGAGGTAGCACACACACTATGGGATTTGGTAGTTGCCATAGTAACTATATATTTTTACTGAACATAAAGAATAAATAGCCATACATATTCTTTGTTATTATTAAGCTGGTAATTTATAGTAGCTTTAAAAACAGTTTACCTGCTCATTTTTTAAAATTCAAATTGGAATATACCCATTATCACTTTTTTTAGTCTAATGAAACAAAATTTAAAAAGTTGTTTGCTTTCTGCCTTTTAAATTTTGTAGTTTTTTTCTTAAGCAATAGAAAGAAGGCATAATGTTTATAAGTTAATTTCTGGTACTCAGGGAGTAGGAGTTGTTTTTTAAAACTTTTTAATGCAACATGTCAGACCACTCTAAAGTAAACTATTTATATAACAAAGGCTTAAATAGTGCTTATTCTGTTCCAGTCAATTTTCTAAGAACTCTGCAAAAATTCATTTATTTAAATTTCATTTATGAAATCTTAAAATCTTCCTCAAAGTATAGTCAGGTCAACACTAAAAGCCAAATTAGAGACAGAAAGTAAAACCCTTTGGTATCTCTTTTAGGTTGTCTATGTCTTTTCACAGAGAATCAGCATCAATGTTAGATAGTAGAATTTACATAGTACAGAAATATGTTGGGGTGAAATGTAACTTTTTTCCTCTGAAAAATATACCTTTTCTTTCCCAACTGGCCCATTATCTGTCTCACAACCTTTTTGTTCCATTTTAAATATTTGAATATATTTTGGTTTCTACATAGTTTTTGTTCTCCCTCCTCCACTTAGCTCATTTTTAAAAGCTTATATTACATGTTTATAGCAGTGCAATTCACAACAGCCAAGTTATGAAACCAGCCCAAGTGACCATCAAAAAAATAACTGCATACAGAAAATGTGGTATATATACACAATGGAATTTTATTCAGTCACAAAGAAAAATGAAATTATGTTGCTTGCAGGAAAAATGGGTGCAACAAGGGAGTATCATCTTAAGCAAAATATGTCCGTCTTAGAAATTTGAGGGTCTTATGTTTTCTCTCATACATGGAAGTTAGATAGAAAGGAAGGGGGATAAAAGGTCTCATGAAAATAGAAGGGAGACCAGTAAGGTGGAGGAAGAGGAATCATGGAGAGGAAGGGAGAGAGGGCAAGAAGAATTAGTAGGAAATTAAATTGAACAAATTATGTCATGCACATGCACAAACAGGTCATAATGAATCTCACTATTACGCACAACTATTTTGCACTAATGATAAAAGATTTTGTATGGACTTTTTAAAGGCTGTACTAAGGGCTGAGGATGTAGCTGAGTGTCAGAGCTCCTGAGTTCAATTCTTAGTATTGCAACAAACAAACAAACAAACAAACAAAAACTATACTAAGTTCTAGGAAATTTTTTTCTGCAATAGGTATTCTCCTGGGTTCTGAATAATTTTTCTTCATTGACTATCCCTTTTATTCAATTACTTTTATTTTTAAAATCCTAAAATTAGAGAAAAGTTGAAAGAGAAAATATTACCCATATTACTAGAGTCAAAGAAATGTTGTTGTCACTATTTTAACTTTATTTTAAATAAATGCTTGTATTAGTATACTTTTATTATATTGTGCTATATCTCACTTTCTTCAATTAACACTGTCCTGTTATGTCTTCATATATATTTCTAATTGCTGTGTGGTGTATTCCCACCAATGCTTATCCAATACTTTATGCGTGGAAATTCAGAATGCTTCAAATTCTACTTCATTATAAAGACTGCTTCTTTGGTTGTCTTTATTCATAGGGCCTATTTTATTTTGCATGATTTTTTAGCATCAGATTCCTGGAAGTGGAATTTAAAGATCAAGTTATTTTGAATCCGAGTACATAGTTTTTAAAGACATTAAGCTAAATTCTTTAGAGGAGTGACTAAAACAGAGAGAAAAGGCATAAGAGTAAAATTTCCAGCTCTGATTTTATGTGCACAGCATGGGTTCTGTACGGCAGGTACAGAAATAGATACAACATCAAGGGATCTTGAACTGTATTTGTTATTTGGCCCCTTGGCCTATCCCCTGCTCCATCATGCTCAACTGCAAATGGGAAAATCGACTTAATCACAAAATTACTGTGACTATAAATGAAATCATGAATATGACAATTGCCTGAAAACTCTACAGTACACTCAGAGGTCAGATAGGTGGCAAAAATGAAAGAAAAAGCAGGTAAATGGTGGCAATTGTGATCAATACAGAATTCAAACCCAGGGGGAAAGATTCAAAATAAACATGCAGCATGTGTTGCAGCCTTCCTGACATCTTTCTTCCCGTTTTTGCATGTTTCTTCTCATTTTTTTTTTTCCTATTTGCTTTCCTCTTTCCTATTCCCTGCCTCTATCATATCTAATTCCATTGGCTTTCTTCATTTTCTTCTGCTCATTCTTAGATTACCTTTATTTTCTTTTTCATGGAACTGAAGTTGAGGTGTTTTCTTATAGAGATGACAGCAACAGAACCGAAAGAAGCTACTATATAAGTAAACAAGGAAAAAAAAAAAAAAACAAGAGGAGGGAGAGAAACTTCCTTTGAGTGAAAAAAGCATTCGTCTTTAGTGGATGTTTTGTAGACCAATGAATTACAAATTCAAATCTAGGAAGATTTAGTGTTCTCCAAGACAGTGGGAAGTTCTTCACCATAACAATGAAAACAAGGATCCATCACCACACACCTTGCCATTGGCTTGAACAGGTGTGTCCTTCAAAGTGGAGTTTCTCAGCTGGGATGATTTTACTCTCAGGGGACAGGTGGCCACTCCTGGGGACACATCTGGCTGTCATAACTTGGGGAGTAGGAACTACTGTCATATAGTGAGTACAGGCGAGGGATGCAACTAAACAAATGCAAAAGACAACACCTCGTAGCAAAGAATTGTTTGCTCTAACATCAACAGTACTCAGTATTAGTATAAAGTGTAAGTGTAGAGCATTGTCATCGATGCCAGTAAGGTATTGATTTATAGCAAGGTTTCGAAATGATAGAAGATGTTGCCTAAAATTAAAAACCTCCTGTGTGTATAGCAATTTTACACTGTTTCCTATTACTGTAATATAAAATTATTGGGAGGTTGAGTTAGTTCTGCCTCACCTAAAACTGGACATGCTTTGTTTTCTTTCTCCTTTCTCTTGAATATAAGGTCTTTAAGCATTTCTTATTGTTATAGTCCATTGATGGCTCAGCATAGGCACTCGGTAAGATACGATTTCTTAACTAAATGAATGCCCAGCTAGGGTTAAGTTGACCAATTTTTAACAAAACATTTTGCTCTGGGTCACTTTCCCCCCTTCTTATTCTACCCTTCCTTTCAAAGGTATTTGATAGACTCCATAGTAAATCAGATAATTATTAAAATTCCCATTCCATCATCAATATAAACACATACATAAACAGAAATACATTTATTGAATTTTAAGAAATTTAGAGCTATCATGAAAACTATCCATAGAACCCTGGTATTCCCAGCATCCTTGAAAAAATTAGGAGAGCTGTAAAATCAAGGATGAGACAGGCAAGTAAATATGCACATCTAAAGATGCTTAGAGGTGATTAAAATGTAACATCAAAATATAACCCTCACCACAGTCTACCAATAAGGTGCTCAGGTGTCAGATTTTTAGAAGAGAGATGTCTGAATTTGAAAATTACTTCTAGAGACTTCAAGCAAACTTGATGTAGTAGGTGCTGCTTCTCTTATAAGTGAGAAATGCATGTTTCCATTTAATGCTCTTTCTCTATTCAAATCAAAGAAAGATCTTACATAAGAGCTTATATTAAATTAGATAACATGAAATTCAATCAGAATTTCCTTATGGATGACCTATTTGCTAAGAAAAGGCAAAAGGACTGTGATAGGTCTGTAGGGGGATTATTTTCTATTGATGGGTGTCTGTTGACAGAATCCTTATCATTTCTTGCCAATTTTCTCAAAGAACATTGTGACAACTGCTCACAGTAGGAAGAGTCAGACTCCAGAATTGATTTTGGCAATCTGTATTGATCATATTGTTGATGATCTTTAAAACATCTTGCTGTCCCAGACTTTACTTATGTCAAGGAGAATTAACAAATCTATCTGATACTGGTATGTTCATGCCTTAAAAGAAATCTTGAATTCTGAAAATAAAAGCATAGGAAGTAAATTGTAATTGTCATCAATATTTAAGAGTCATCTCCAGCCAAAAAGCATCAACAAGCTAACAGAACATTTTACAAAGATGCTGTTCTCATTTTACTCAGCTGCATAATGACTTCAGGGATCCATAAAAGGAAAACAATAGTGGAGCCTGTTTATTTTTGAGGTTCTTATTTCACTTTTGTTACTTGTGCGATAGAACATAAAGGTGGTTGAGGGCTGCTATTGAAGAAAAGTGAAAACAAAGGAAAAGAGGAAATTAGGAGACAAGTTGAAAATGGAGGAGGGGATTTTCAATCATTCAGTTTCCTTCATAAAACGTTTAAAAGAGATATCGGAGAACTAATAAGAAGAAAATGAAAAACTATAAGCCCAAGTGACATTAATAGAAATAAATACGTATATGTTTGTATGTGTCTGTTTATACCCAAGTATACATATTAGCAATTTGGTTTATCCATTGTTCCTTGGAAGAGTGTAAGGAAACATCTTTGCATATATTTTCTTTGTCTTCTTTCGTTATTTTCATCTTATAGTGGGAGAAAGTCAAGGGCAGAACGGTAAGTGATGAGTAAGTAACACAATAAGTGCAAAGAACATTTAGTTCTCTTGGGATTCAACCAGTGATCTACACATTAAACTGAATTGTTTCCTAAGATATGAAAGATACAACACATACCGCTCCTCAAGAGAGTGCCTGGAGTCTGGTGACTTAATTTCACTTAAAAACAAATTAATTCAAAGGGATTATTTGATTTTTTAAGTCATCCCAAGTTTCTTGGCTACACAGCTAACACTAGTATGCACTTCAAAGACAGATTAGAGTCTAGCCTTAGGACCAAAGGCTCATTGGTCAATTCTCAAGATATATTAGTTTGAGTCAAGAATATCTTCAGCATGTGTACATTAAGTCAGACTTATAGAGTATATCTCAAACATAAGAGTTTTATCTTATTTCTCTCTCTCTCTCTCTCTTTTTTTTTTTTTTTTTTTTGTTCAAATGAATTTGGCCTAAAATGTTAACAAAATTGGAAACAGCTGTGTTAAGAAACTACTTTCTTTTCCATTTATAGTCTTGTGGACCAATATAAACTTCATCATTTTAGTAGAGCTTCTCCCCCCCCATCCAGATGTTATGGATTTCTCAATAATCCTCAGCAAAATTGCCAAAACCAACAAGAAGTTTTAACATGTAAATTCAACACATTGTTCCATGCTCATCATGGCCTTTTCTCCATCAGCCCCATCCTCATCAGATTTCAGATGCTCGGCAGTTGACACAGCTACAGCAAAGGACTCTGAGTCATCATCTCATTGTGGGATGGGTTCCTTTTAAATTTTTTTTTTGTCTGATTCATGAACTGCTTTTTGAAAATCTAAAAATGGTTCATGAATTGCTTGGGAGTTGGCAAAAATTAATAATAATGAGCCCATTTTGAGTACACTGAAATGAACTGATTATCATTGCAAGCTGTTGCTAATTTGGATTCTTGATGGCAAGAAAGGGTTCTACAGGAGCCCTCTCACTTGCAACGAGGACAGATTTCATGGTGTGGCAAAGAAAACACTTTTGTAACCTTTACCTCTATGTTTCCTTTTAGGATTATGAAGTATGATGTAGAAAAAAATAAAGGCTGCTTTCAGGGCTGGTTCTTTGCATTATTATTTCATTATACAGGGAAAATGATATAGCCAACAGGCCATTCTAAACAAATGGCAAAATGCAGACATGTCACTTAATCCAAGAATAGAGCTTGGGTACTTTTGCAAATGTTAAGAGATTATGTTCTGCAGAATAAGCATGAATATTTCTGGTTATTTTATCCTAATTTATTAGCCAGATATTGTTAGTTTTGCTCATATCAGTTTCTAATCATTTTCTCCTAAACTTTCAAAGTAATTAGCTTATCATCATCTTTCAACTGGGTCTCCCACAGGGTAAAGTATATGTTACATATGAAGTAAGAATTACTTTTGGTTGTGTTTCATGAAAAGAAAATAAAGATTGGATACAAATATTAATGAAATATTAGAAAATATAGTTAAATGAAATACCAGAAGATTTTTTTTCATAATTTTGGAAAACAAGAAAGCAAACACAAAACCACTATAAAATGAAAAACTATTCGCCTTCTCTGGAACTTGTAAAATCAAAGAGTTTAAAGTCTTGTTTTTGTAGCAGTCACATACCTGTAACTGTTTAATGTTTTAAAATCAAGTAAATGTCTGTAAAACCAATAACCTATGAATACAAAATAATTATGAAAGATATAATTTGGTTTTCTGTGGTCAAATACACAATGAGATTAATTACTCTAATTCAAAGTTGAATGAGCATGTACAAAACATTACAAAGTAACTAAGTAAACTTAACATTTAGAGAAATCACATGATCCTTCAGCATGTTACAGCTTTGGGAAATTTTCACCTTTGGCCAAACTATGCTTTATCCAGTTACATATGGAGGGCGATAAACATCTCTTGCATTGTTGGAAAGTTTTATTTATTGTTGCATGCAAAGCTCTGCATCATTCTGGAAAAAAATTCTTTTAATTATATGCCTTGAAGTTTTCTTTAGATGATTTATTTTCTTACTCAAAACCAACAAGTACAAGAAAGCACTGAAAATAGTAAAAGCTTCTTTGACAATGTGCAAGGTAGACAAATGTAACCATAATTTAAAAAAATAATCAATATTTAGCAAAACAAATTTCCTTATCACATTAAGGAAAAAAGAAAAAGAAAATACATTAAATATAACACGAAATGCCTGTAGAAAATGTCAGTGTGATGGAAGATGGCACAGAGTTCTTGGATTAAAAAGGGTACCTTTATTTGGTATCAAGTAAAAATAGACATATGAATCTTATCCTTGGCAAAGCAATTTTAAAATATTTCTTTCTTTATTTATTGGTATCTGGGGTTTTGCTAAATCCAGAAACCCTCTTAGATATCCCAATTCAAAGCAGGTAGTGTTTTGCTATCTCCTGCAGGATATATAAATGCCAAATCATATTACAGTTTAATGCAAAAAAAACCTGTTTTATTCTCAATGAGAGTCTTAAGTGTGAAAGAAACCAGAAATATCACACAGCATGTACACAATTTTAAATAATTTTACAGTATTTCTAAAAAGAATTGATTTTATAATTTGTACAAACATGTAGGGCATGAATGTAATCATTGATTTGAAAAACTTGAATACATTGCCCCATAAACTTAAAGGTTAAAGCATTTTATCTTTATATTAATGCTCAAGACTTTATCATGAGATAAGGCTGTAGTGAGCAGAGATATAGACGGATCTGATCATTTTGCTCTCTTTATTCTACTTTCCACCACCTGCTAAATACAACACTTCTAATCATTTTATTTTTCCAGCTCACTTTTTTTTTTTCCTCTTTGGCTTTTCTATGGGGGGAAAAAATCTGGGGAAAGAAAACTAGAAAACTGTACATTGGAATTGAATATTGAATAGAGAATAGGGAGAAACATTTAAATTTATATTGAAAGAAAATTTGCTTTCCATCTTAAAATAAATTTTAAAATATTATGGTAATAAATGTTCAGGTCTTCTGGAAAAGCAAAAGATCCTTTCTATTTTTTTGGAAGATAAGAGCCAGGGATTTTAGAACTATCTGGAGCTAATTTTGTATTTATGATGGTACTGAAAGGAAGGACAGATGAAGCTAACAATAATTCTTGATCTTCAAATCATATGGGGTAGGCAGGTGGATTCCTGGAGTAAATGAGACAGTGTTTCTCAGAACAGAGGTTGAAATGTCTAGGAAAAAAGAAAAGCATGGTGCCATGGAAACCTCATTCTAATGTTCTGAGTGACTGTTTCACAGGGAAAACAACACATATTTGCAAAGATTTCTTCCCCTTGACCCTATTCCTTTCTGTCATCTCTCCCTCTTTACAACTGGGCTCTCATTATCTTTCTACCTTTGATTCTGGCCCTTCCTTCTAACTTCAGGGAAGTGAAGCATACCTCAGTGAAGGAACTAACTTACCACTTCAGTACTGAAGTCAGCAACCCCACCAGCCAAGTCTGACCTGCCATTTATTCTTATAATTGAGCTAAGAAGGAGTTTTCCATTATTAAATGGATGGGAAAAAAGTCAAAATATGATGAATACATGTGGCATGTGAATATTAACGTGATATTTGAATTTAATATCATTTTA
The DNA here is from genome assembly GCF_048772815.1 of Callospermophilus lateralis. Taxonomy (NCBI): domain Eukaryota; kingdom Metazoa; phylum Chordata; class Mammalia; order Rodentia; family Sciuridae; genus Callospermophilus; species Callospermophilus lateralis. The sequence continues at coordinate 41,127,328 of NC_135307.1, read as the reverse complement.
TTGAAACAGCCTGTTTGTTCCTTTAGGTATTGTCTATGGCTACTGCAGGGTTGAGTAGCTGCTGCAGAGATTATATGGCTTTCAAATCCTAAAATATTAATTTCCTGCCTCTTTGCAGAAAAGAAAAAAAAAGATAACTCCTATAGAAGTCAAAACAAAAGTCAAGACTACGATTTCCCTTCAATAATTTTTTTTTTTGGGGGGGAGAACCATCAACATTTTTTTATTTCAAGAAATGATACTAGTAGTTTTCTAATAATTTATGATGGAAATCTTACAATTCCTCTTTACCAAAGTTTTTGATCTGGTATGTCCAGTTATCAGTTCTTTTCAATTCCAGAGGAGGAAGGAATCAATAAAGACACAATTTTCTTTTAGCACACAATGATTTTATTAACCGAGGTAACACTTCAATTGTATTATTTGCCTGCCCTCAAGAAAACCTTTATAATAGGTTAAATATTATAGATTTATATACTGATTATGTGTAATACTGAAATCCAAAATTCTTTCTCTGTGCTCTCCTTTTTAGGTGAAATCTGATTCAAACCAATTTGAGCTATTTGTTATCTTGATTCATCCCATTTAGGATAAGTATTATGCTGCAGAGATTCTAATGCATTTGATGAAAGAATTAAGAGAAATCTCCCCAGATTCTGTTACCAGTACATGACTTGAATAATAGTACCTTCCTAAATTCCAAAACATCAGCTTCCTATACACATGTGGTCTCAAGGGTTTCAGATCAGGGATTGTCTTCTCAATATTGTTGTGCTCATTCAGAATTATTTCTTCCCCATCCATCCACATACAATGCTTATTTTAGTAAATGGCATACCAGTTGCACTAATCACAAATATATCTGGAACCAAATTTTGCCAGCTCTGCCATCATCATGCTAGTGCAAGCCCCAGCCTTCTACTGTTTAAGTCATTTCAATATTCTACAGACTAATAGTCTTCCTTCTAAGCTTGCCTCACCATAGTTAGTAACAGTGAACTTTTCAAAGTATATCTTTCATGTCATAAGTCTATTCAAACCTTATAGTGACTTCCCCTTATACTTAAACTCCCAACTTCTCACTAGGGTGCACACAAGCCCAAACAAGAACCTCTATGATCTGGTTTCTGCCTAAGGACGTCATCTTGTACCACATTACTTTTGCTTATCAGCTAAAGATATGACAGCCTTCTTGTCCATAGATTTGAAACTGCTGTATATTCTTCTTGGAACATTCTTTCTTCCTTCAAATTTCCCAAGACTCCTTCTCACTAGCATGATAATTTGTTCAAATACATCACCTAAGGCTGTGATTATCTTATTTAATTATTATCCCCCCCAAGATTGCTGTTTTTCTCTACTGTCACACTTAGGTTTATATCCTTCAGTCCTGTGGTCATCATCCTCCTTTAGCATCTTACCACCTCATGCTTAACCTGAAACAAGAGCATTATAACAATCGAACAGAGCTGCATGTAAAGTACCAGATGAGAAGGCAGAAGACCCAGGTTCTGCTGAAGCTACATCACACAAGCTCTGTGACTTCTCTTGATTTGTATGCCTTCATCCCTAAATGAAAAAACACAAACTATGAAATCTTTACAGTCTTTAAAAATTCTCAAACTCCAAGCAATTTTTGCCTATATTCTTTTTGTCCTCTAATCTATCATGCACCAATTGTCAGACTAAATTTCAAAAAAGTTTTACTTCAACCCCTTCAACTTCTATGATTCTCCGTTAGTTATATATTAAAGTATAGAGTAATGCTGTCTTAACTGTTATTCTTCCTTTCCTAGTTGGAAGTCTTGCCACTCTGATGTAAAGACATTTCAACTAAATCAGTCAAATTTATCTACACACAAATTGTTTCATTTTGTTTTAACCAGAATTAGTTTTAATCAACAGTGCTTATTATTTTTTATATAGCCATCAAAATCTTACTCATCCTTGAAAAGTACAGCTAATATCTCAGCCTATTTATGAAATGTTATCAACCCAAAGGCAATCCCTTAAAAACTGAAGCAGTCTCATAAACCAATAAAACAGATAAAGTAGAGTAATAAAGTAATTATTACACCTGCATACCATTGTTTACTGTGGCACTACTCATAATGGTTAAGATATGGAATCAACCTAAGTGTTCACAACAGATGAAAGGGTTAAAAAAAAAGGTGGTACATATATACACAGTGAAATATTATTCACCCATATAGAAAAATGAAATTCTATCATTTGCAGTTAAATAGATAGAACTGAAGGGCATTATGTAAGTGAAATAAGTCAAAGACAAGAACCACATGTTGTTATTCATATGTTGACTTGAATGAATAATAATGATTACTAGATGTTAGGAAGGTCACGTGGGGGAAGAAGTATAAAGGGAGGTTAGATGTGACCAGTATATGCAACATTGAATGCATGTGTTGAAATATCATGTGGAACCCCATTAGTTAAACAATTAATAAATCCTAGTCAAAATAAATAAAAACAATATTTTAAAGACACATAACAAAGAAAACACAAAAAAGATGTAAAGGAAAAAACAAAAGAAGAGATAGGACAAATGTAAAACACTTAGTAAGATGATAAATATAAGCCAAAAATATCAAGATTAACATTAAATCTAAATAGTTTAAATATTCAAAACAAAAGGTTTACACTGTTAGAGTGACTAAAAAGCAAAACCCAACTGTAGGTGACTTATAAGAAACTCATTTTAAATATGAAGGCTGCTTCAGTCAGCTTTTTCAAAAATACCTGATAAGAACTATTAGAGGAGGAAAAGTTTATTTGTTGCTCATAGTTTCAGAGGTCTCAGTCCAGAGTTGGCCAATTCCATAGTTCTGAGCCCAAGGTGAGGTTGAGCATAATGGTAGAAGGGGGTGGAAGAGGAAAACAGCTCAGGACATAGCAATCAGGAAGCAGAGAGAGCTCCACTGACCAGGAACAAAATAAAATCCTAAAGCTTGGTCTGCCATGACCACACATCCTCCAGCCACAGCCTATCTGCCCACGGTTACCACATAGGTATTGCATTCAAGTTTATCAATGCACTGTTTAGGTTAAGGCTCTCAACCCTCCTGTCACCTCTAAACTTTCTGGCATTTTCTCACATATGAGCTTTGGGGGGGACACCTCAGATTTAAACATGACAAAGACATGACTAATAAAAGAACACAAAGGTATATAGCATTCTACCACTAAACAAAATAAAGCTGAGCAGGCTAATATGAATATGAGCCAGTTTATATTTCAAAACAAGGAATAGGAGTAAGGATAAAGAGAGGTATTTCATAATGACAAAGTTGACACGTTCATTTAGACAACGCAACAATCCTTAGTCTCTGACTCAAACAACTGAGATTCAGAATATGTGGAGCTAAGCGGGGCGAGGTGGCCCTAAGCAGGGCAAGGTGGTATGGCGCAAGCCTGTAATCCTAGGGTCTCTGGGGGCTGAGGCAGGAGGATTGCAAGTTCAATGCCAGCCAGCCTCAGCAAAACTGAGGCGTTAAGCAATTCAGTGAGACCCCGTATCTAAATAAAATATAAAATAAGGGTGGGGATGTAGCTCAGTGGTTGAATGCCCTAGTTCAATCCCTGGTATCTGTACCCTCCCCCAAATGTGTTGACCTAAAATTAATAGAATTTAAAAAGAAACAGACAAATTTATAGTTACAGTCAGATATTTTAGAATTCTCTCTTAATAACTGATAAGTTGACAAAAAAATTAATAAGTTCAAAGACTTAAACACATGCTCAATTAACTGCAACCAACCAGCATTTACAGAATATTTTATTCCAAAATAGAAGAAGTTTTCAAATTCGTGTGGAATATTTGATAGAATAGTTCATATTATGGGTCATAAAATCAGTTTCAACATAATTAAGAGCTTAAATACTGTGAATTATGTTCTGTGACCATAAAGTTATGAAATTAAAGGTCAATAGGAGAAAGATATCTGAAAAAAAATTGCCAAATATTAGGAAACTGCACATAATACTTCTAAACAACTCATTGATCAAGGAAAAATTATAAATATATTAAAATAAAAGAAAATAAAAGTATAGCACATCACAAATTTGGTATAAATAAATAAAAGCCATATTATAAGGGAAGATCTTTCTAAAACAAGGACCTGCATTTCACCTTCTGACATTAGAAGAAAAGAGAAATTATTCTCCAAATAAAGAGATGAAATAAATAAAACAAATGAAAAAAAAGATATAACAAAAAATAAATAAGATCAAAAGCTCTCTAAGATCAAAGCTTCTCTAAGATGACCATCAAAATTAGAAACCCATAAATAGCAGGAAAAATAACTAATCAGGGACAAAGAAAACACAATAAGGGATGAAAAAGGTGACAATATTAACTGGAAAATACCTGTCTGGAATCCATAAAATCAGAACATTTTTCAAGTTTCTAGAACATAACATTATGTAGTGATAAAGTTTTCAGAATAAAAGCAGGATGTCTTCTTATTTGTTGAGGTTCACAAGAACATATAATACTTTAAAAAAAGGAACACACCGCTCCTCCACTTAATATCCCGTCTGACCCTTTAGCCAACAGCTAGCATCACTTTTCATGTGAGAAAACCATGTTTTGCTTCCAGACTAGTCAACCTCTCAACTTTCCAAGGTCTTACTATAAAACCAAAGAGAAGATAAACCCTTAGACTAATTTTTATTTTTGTAATTGTTAAGATAAAGGTGTTGATAGTTCCTTCTATATCAGGATATTGTAGGAGGATCAAAAGAAATCATATGTAAAACTCCAAATTTGAAACAATAAATGAATGTTACTTTTCTTCCCAGAGTCTACTGTGATGGTTAACCTGAATTGTCAACTCAATCGAATTAAGGGATGCCTAAGAATAAGAGGCTTCTGAATATGTCAATGAGGGTGTGTTTGAGACAGTGTCTTCTCTACTGTGACTAAAAGACTTGACAAGAACAACTTCAAAGGGGGAAGAGTTTATTTTAGGGTTCACAATTTCAGAGGTCTTAGTCCATAGACAGCTGGCTGCATTCCTAGGGATTCAAGGTAAAGCAAAACATCATGGTGGAAGAGTGTGGTGGAATGAAGACACTCACATGATAATCAGATAGCATAGATAGAGACTCCACTTTTCAGATACAAAATATACTCCCCTAAAACATGCCCTTAATGACCCACATCCTCCAGCCATACCTTAGCTAACTTCAGGGAATTAACTCACTGATTGGGTTAGACTCTCATAATCCCATCATTTATCCTCTAAACCTTCTTGCATTGGCTCAAACGTGAGCTTTGGGAGGACACATTACATACAAACCATAGGACATTTCTAGAAATGATTGGCATTTGGGGCAGCAAACTGAGAAGGGACCTATCCTAAGTGTGGGAAATAGAGTCTAATGGGTTAGAGACCTGGATGAAATAAAAAGGTGGAAGAGTGTTTTGACTGCTGCTATGACCACCTGAGTACATGATATTCCTGCTTCTTTAGTTTTCTTCTTTTTTAAAACATTTTTAGTGTTTTTTTTTAATTCTACTTATTTGTATATGACAGCAGAATGCATTTCAATTCATTGAACACAAATGGAGCACAACATTTCAATTCTCTGGTTGTAAACAGTATAGAGACTACAGAGACACACCATTCATGCAATCATACATGTACCTAGGGTTATGATGTTCATCTTATTCCACCGTATTTCTTACCCTCATAATTTCTCCCCACCCTCTCCTTTGCCCAATCCAAAGATCCTCCATTATTCCCATGCCCCCCTACACATCGTAAATCAGTATCCAGTAATCAGAGAAAATATTCAGCCTTTAGTTTGGGAGAATTGGCTTATATCACTTAGCATAGTATTCTCCAACTCCACCCATTTACCTAAAAATGCCATAATTTTATTCTCTTTTAATGTTAAGTAATATTTCATTGTGTATATATACCACAGTTTCTTTATCCATTCATCTATTGATTGACATCTAGGTTGGTTCCACAGTTTAGCTATTGTGAATTCTATAAACATTGCTGATTCTAACCAGCTATTCTCTAAGGAGTTTCCAGATCTTTAGTTCTCGATTGGAGCTATATCATTGGTGTTCTGTCTGAGGCTCCACATTTTTGCACTGAGAATCTACTCGTTTCTCTAGCTCTCCAGTCTACAGAAGGTCATTGTGGGACTATCCAGCTTCTGATTATATAAGGCAATCAAATAAATTTTCTTTTTATTGTCATATATAATCATAAATCTATATCCATGTGTGTGTTGGTTATGTTCCTCTAGAGAACCTGATTTATACAGAAATTGGTACCAAGAATGGGGAATCTTGCTGTGACGAACTTGACTGTGGTTCAGAAATTTGGGGGTCTATTTCGCAGGGGGAGGAATTTTGAAAAGATCAGAGATATGAGCTGGAAATCTATAGAATGTTGTAAGCAGAGCTTAATGGGAAATTCTGGTAGAAGCTCAGAAAACCACAATGCCCACAGGACTGTGGGCAGTAAAGATTGAGCTCCGAAGTTTTCAGAGGAGAAGGACTCTGTTGGAAATTGGACTAGGGGATAATCCTGTTATATTCTGGCAAAGAAGTTGTTTACATTTTGCCCATGCCCTAAGACTTTCCATGAGTCTGAATTTAAAGGTAACGGATTAATAAATCTAGTGGAGGGGGCTGGGGATGTGGCTCAAGTGGTAGCGCGCTCGCCTGGTGTGCGTCGGCCCAGGTTTGATCCTCAGCACCACATACAAACAAAGATGTTGTGTCCGCCGAGAACTAAAAAATAAATATTAAAAAATTTTCTCTCTCTCTCTCTCTCCCACTCTCTCTCTCCCACTCTCTCTTAAAAAATAAATAAATAAATAAATAAATCTAGTGGAGAAAATTTCAAAGCAGCACAGCCTTTAAGAGGTGGCCTGAATATTGCTGGCAGCTTTTAACCAAGTACACTGTGATAATCAGGAGCAGAAAGCACAACAGAAAGCAAAGATCTGAAAAATTTGCAGTTTGGTCACAAATGTGCAAATAAAACCTGGATTAAAGAAGGTATATTTTTAAAGAGATTATAGCCATGAATGATATGCTAACTACTTTAACAAGAACCAATAGAAAAATGACTTGAGGGCTTCTCAGGAATAAGCAAGATCACACCCATCTTAGGCTCAAGGGTATAAAAATAAAAATTCCTTTGAGGACAGAACATGCGGGGCGGGGGGGGGGGGACCCCATTTGCAGAGCAGATCCTAGGAAGTTGTCTCACTGTGCTTAGCTACTCAGAGACTGATGCAATTGTGGTTTTAGGAGATTTGACTACTGCTAGAGATGATGGCAAACCTTGTCATCAACAACATGTTGCTGTTTCTGCAAGATTGCTGGATGCTGAAGTTAGGAGATCATGGAGCAAAGAATAGCAAGGCCAGAGTCCCCACAGATTTCCACTGAGAGGGCAATGTATGCACAAGTGAGAAAGAAGCTAAAGCTTTAGTGGAGACCCTTGAGATCAAAAGATACCAATGACTTCAACATCTGCTGAGGAAAGCTGCAGAAATTGAGAAAAGAAAAGCCAAGAGAGAGACCATGTGGCCTGTAACCAGCAAGGCCACAGAGGTGAAGCTACACAAAGCCCTTTGGAGATGATGCCATGTGCTTCAGAGGCCGGGCATGAAATTATAGGATTGTTTGCCCAGCTGGATTTTGTTCTTACTTTGGTAACATCTCTTCTTTCTAAGTCTATATTCTTCCCATTTAGAATGGAAATGTTTACTCTGTGACACTATGGATATATGTGACTTGATTTTTGAACTTTTCAAGGGAAAACATCCATGTGTTCACCTTGAGTCTCAGAGGAGACCTTGGACTTGCACTTTTGAACAGTATGGATTCTGCTAAGATTATGGGGGCTTTCAAAAACAGACTATACTTTGTATATTGAGATGTGCATTTATCTTGGGAGACAGGGGAAAGAATGTTATGTTTTGGATATGTGGTGTCCATAAAAACTTATATATGAAACAATGCAGATTCTTTGGAGGTGAAATGATTATAAGAATAGAAAGTCTAATTGTTGGATTAACTGGGTGGTAACTGTAGGCAGATAGGGTGTGGCTGTAAGAAATAGTGCACTAGGGAAATGCTTTTGTGGTTTATATTCTGTTCCTTATGAACACAGTTCTCTCCCCCCAACCTTCTCTCCCTCCCCAACTCTATCCAGGTTGCCATGTCCTGAGATGCTTTTGTCCACCATGCCCTCATGCAATGCTGTTCTGCCTCATCTTGGCCCAGAAGTATGGAATTGGGTAATTATTGACTGAACCCAGGAAACTGTGAACCAAAATAACTTTTCCTCCTCTATAATGTTCTTGTCAGGCATTTTGGTCACAATGATGAAAAAGCTAACTAAAACATCTAGCTAATTTTCAATATCTTCTAATTATAACTGCATTTAGAAGTTGAGAAATCAGAGAGGTAGAGTAGTTTGAATAAATTATCTATTGAATAAAATGTCATTAAATACTTAGAGTATAGCAAATGTTACTTAGGGATACAATAGTATGCAAAAATGCATACTATATTTCTTTATGAAGTCTACAATTTAGTGAAAGAAATAAACTTATAAACCAAAAAGTATAAGGCACTGTGATACTTGAGGAAATATCAGGATACTGAGTGATAGAGATAGACAAATTACCCATATAGGAAAATGTGATCAGAGAAGCTTCCTAAAAGTATTAGCAACCTAAATTTTTCCAAGTGAGGAGAAATAATAATGGAAAAGTTAAGTAAAGGCTATAAAGAAAAAATGCAGTGAAAGGACCAAAGCCATTTGAAAGATCATGTAAATTGAAGTAGAAAAATGGGTAAACTATACTATCAATGGATCATTAGATTAAAAAAGAAAAGGCTCCTTGTCTCAGCTCTAAACCTCCTGAGCTATAACAGTTGTTGTAGGGAAAGTCCCTTGGTTCAGTCTGTGTTCTATTATTTGGGGAAAGCATTAGAAAAGACAATTTCCTTTGTCTGTAAATACAGGTTTGATGAAATGAAGAAATGGTCAATGTATTTATAACTATTTATTCTTTTGTTTATGTCAAATTACATTTCTAGGATCTTTTAGGGTTTTCTTTTCACTTCTAAGATAATTTCTCTCAATGAATCTGTGATATGAAGGCCTATTTGATATTTTCAAAGAAAAAATACTTTTCAAACTCTAGAAAGCACATGTATAATCATTACAGAGATGTGAAATAATGTTTTTTTTTAACTTGGTATAGTTTAAAAAAAATACATCAGAGTTTTTGTGTTCATAATTCATTGCTTTCTATTACTGAGTGACATTTCCTTATATAGATGATACCACCATTTATTTATCCATCACATATTGAAGAAAATAAGAGCTGTTATCATGTTTTGGTTATTACCAATAAAGTTACTGTGAATACTTGTGTACAGGCTTTTGTGTGACAATGAGATTCAGGTCTCTGATAATTACCCAGAAGTGTGACTGCTGACTTCTATAACTGCCAAATTCTTTTCCAGCTTCTGTACTATCTCACAGTCCTTCTTGAAAAGTACAAAAGATGTAGCTCTGCATCCTTTCCCATGTCTATTCCTAATGAACTAGTGCATTCTCTAGATATGGTGGCTCAATGAATGACAAATTCTCTTTTTAAATTTTTTCGTTTTGGTGCATTATAATTATGCATAATAGTGGGGTTCATTGTGATATACTCATATATGTACACTATGCACACTAACGTAACTTGGCCAATTAATTCCCCAGTACTTGCCCTTTCCTTCCACTCTTTCCCACCCCATCTCCACTCTCTACTGGTCTCCCATCTTCATAAGATACTTCTCCTCAACCCCTGTTGTTTTATTCTAGCTTCCTTTTATGAAAAACAAGCAAACAAAACAAAACAAAACCTTGATTTTCTTCCCAGTTCATGAGTCAAATGGGCCTTCTACTTCTCACTTAACCGAAAATTAAGAGCTACTGTTTGCTCTGAGTCTCTTTTCATTTAAATATGTGACCTGTATTTCTTAGAAGTGTTGGGTGATAGAAACATGATTTTTTTGTTTTGTTTTGTTTCATTTTGTTTTGTTTTTGCTTTATATCCATAAAAAACACTCAGGGGTATAAAATATATAATTTTGCCTCTCAATGTAAAGAAGAAATGAAAAATTTATGCAGTAAAAGAGAGTAAACCCTGAACTGTTAAGAATACAAAATATAGAAAAACAAACCAAACCTATTAGTGAAAAGCTTACAACTCAAGAATTGAGGAAAAAATGCTCTCCAGCACACTTTCAATTCAAACAATAATAGACATAGTTGTAAATTGTGGTATACGCCTGTAATCCCAGCAGTTTGGGAGTCTGAGACAGGAAGATGGATAGTTCAAACCCAGCCTCAGCAAAAGTGAGGCACTAAGCAACTCAGTGAGACCCTGTCTCTAAATGAAATACAAAATATGGCTGGGGATGTGGCTAATTTTTTGAGTACCCCTGAGTAAACTCTCACTGTGAAACATAAAAACAATATACAGTCAATGAAAGCCCTCTTGAATCATACTGAATTCTAGTCACCTCCTTAGCAATAACCTCCTTATCCAAATGGATTGCATCATCTCAGATATATCTGTCTATATATTGGACATATGAAACATGTAGTTTTATTTTAAATAAATAAATTATATCTTGCATAGTATAATTTCATTTTTACTTGTCTTGAAAAGCATTCCATGTTTGAATTTATAAGATACCTTACACAACAAGACTTTTTAACTGTTTTATATTTCACAGTATGGATAAGCTGCGATGTTGTGGTTTAGGTCATCATTGCTTTATTGATACAATTTAGGTTCCTTGTTGTTTGTTTTCTTGTGCTCTTCCTCCTCCTCCTCATCCTCCTTTTTGGATGTTACCAAATACTCGTGTAATGAACATGGAGTGCCCAGAGTTGGATTTAATTTTTTACTTATATGAAAGTCTCTGTCTTTTAATTGCTGTAGCCAATATGTTGAATTGTATTTGTCTTATCTTGTGCTTTCTGCTTATGACTTCTAGTAGTTTCTGTATTTTGCAAATAAGCATCATGCTTCTCCTTTTTCCCTTAGTAAAAATATGCATTTTTCCCTAGCAGTGCAACAACTGCAGGTCTAAAACTGTATTCTGTAATTATCAATGCCAAGAATAAAATATCTTCATCTCAGCATTATTAATAATGGCAAAAATAGTTGTGATACCTTAAATTTTCTCCAGATTCTTTACATAGGATGAAAAAAAAAAAGAGTTTTTGTTCTTATGTCTTGTTAGAGAAGGGAGGAAAGACATTCTTTGGATACCATTGCCAAAGAAGAGTTTATGCTGAACAAGTTTGGGGATTTAAAAATATATATATGTACAATCTTGGAAGAATGTAAAAGCAGAGGTGTTTTGACCAGGAGATAAGACAAAGAATTCACTAGGAGCTCTGAGCTCAGTGAAGAAAACCTAATTAAAGACTTGCAAATTTTCTGTGTGTGTATGTGTGTGTGCACACACACACATACACACAAGTGATTTTTAAAGGACTAAATGTATACATATCTACTTAGTAAGGAGATTTTTACTGCTTTGGAAAAAAATAATTAATTGAGACATTAGCGAGGCCAAAAGAGCACAGGAAGACATAAATTACTATTTTCAAATGTCAGAATTGAACAATAAAAAATGTAAACTTCTTTATATTTGAATGAATGAATGAATAATAATCTAATCCTCAAGAGCAGATTTCCTGAAGTGTTGAAACTACTGCAAACTAGTGTTTCGATTGAAATTAGAAATAAAAGAGTGACTAAGACTTCAAACAGAGAGAGTATGAACAAATTTTTAGGCAATCTTTGTGATGGGAAGATCCCTAGCAAAATAGGCATAGGCCTGGGGGGATTGAGCAACTGAGTTTTGTGCTGGTGGTGCTTTGTACTCTTGCATCTATAACGAACTTTATTAATTACTTCATTCTAGTAATTGTCTTGGCACAATCATGGGAAATAAATAAAAATGATTATATGTACATTTTGAAATAAATCAAGCAACAAAAATCTGGAATAACATGCAGATATGACCACAAGAGATGTGTCAAGAAGAAGAAGCTATAATTCAAAGGGAGAAATGTAATAAACAGATGCTTCAGATCCTGAGAAATATTTGGGCAGAGATTATCTTTTCTTTAAGTTCTTTGGATTGGATCTCTAATGATATTTATCTGACCTTAAGAGGAAGGGTAATATTAGAACTCAGAAGACTTAGGGGCGGAGATTATAGTGATTCATTTTAAGATTAGTTGAAGACATTTTAAAGAAAGTTTATATAAATTGAACTTTTAGATTCCTGTATATAATAGCCTATGTTTTTATTGACATCACATACTTATCATAGCTTGCCTGGGTGAGGTAACCTTGGATCAGACCTTTTCCCTCAAAATTATTTATGATTGTTCCACTATTTTCTCTCATTTATTCTTGGAGAGGAAAAATCTACTGGGGATTAAATTCAGGGGCCCTCAATCACTGAGACACATCCCCAGCCCTACTTTGTATTTTATTTATAGACAGGATCTCTCTGAGTTGCTTAGCCCCTGGCTATGCTGAGGCTGGCTTTGAACTCATGCTCCTCCTGCCTCAGCCTCCCCAGCCACTGGGATTTATAGGCATTCACCACTTCAACTAAAATTTCTTTTTATTCTTGAGATACAAAGTATCACCCTGTTATTTCAGATGCCATTCTAATTCTGCCTTTGATTTAGCTAATTTATTAAAAATTATTGGGGTTTTTATTTTATTCAGAATATTTTAGATTGTTGTTAGAATCTATGTTGTTTCTTCTCTGTCAGCCTTCCTTTCTCTATTATTTTAAACCTGTGTCAATTTTTTTTCATCCACCCATAGCATGTCAAGTTGGTTCATATCATTGATTTGCATTATCTGCTTCATATATTTTATTTTTTATTGTTTTAATGTAGTCTCTGATTTTGTTATAATAAATATGACTTCCTCAAAATTTTTAAAATTTTTTTTGTCTCATTCAAAAACATCTTTGGTTTGTATCTATTCTTCTTTTCTACTACATTGTCTATAAGTTAACATGTAAAAGACACCTGAAACAAAATCCTACTCAAACTGTTTTAAATAAACATGCATTGACTTCACTTATTATTCTATTCTATGGACATGCGTTGGGTTTATTCAAAAGTTCGATGGATGTCATCAAGGGATGAGTTTCTTTCCTACCCTCCAATATTTTATTCATTCCACCATCTTCACCTGAAGGTTGATCTATATTGTGGTCTCAATACTTTCCACTATTTCTGAAACACATGTTCAGGGATAGAGAAGCTGAGTGTCTTCTAGAAACGTTCAGAAAGGAAATGAACATTTTTCTTAATAGCTTGCAGCACACATCATCTTCAATCATACTGTTCTACCCGCACTAGACTGCATGGTCCCTAATCTAAGACTAGATATGTAACTTGTAGGACTCACTGAAAAATGGAAATGAAATGTCATAAAATATAAAGCTTTAACATTTATTCCTGCAGTCTTCCTCTTATTTTGTCAAAACACTTTTTATTTGCTACTTAATAGTATTCTAAGTAAATTATATTAAAAATCTAAATAGTTAGCAAGTGTATCATTTGCCTTCATACTGTGCAACATCAGTTGTAAATGCAAATATAAGAACATTTAACTCATATGCAACATCGCCAAAATTATAGTTTGTAGTTGGTACTGGCATTGGTATTTCATTTTTATTACAGTCAAAATCTGCACAATACAGACTCAATTGTTTTTGTTTTCAAAACAAAAAGATAGGCTCCCCTATCTTCTGTTTACTCATAGACTGAAAGAAAGCATGAGTTGTCTTTTCTTTCCCTTTCCCTTTCTTTTCCTTTTCTTTTTCACCATTTTCAATCCAAGTGGTTGGATAATTCAGAACAGTTATATGAGTAAAAAAATATATAATAAGACTGCTTGATTATTCATTTCTTGCACTTCACTATTTCTGTATGAAGAAAATTCTGGTTCCAATGGAAAGCCTAGTCTCTCAGGGCTATCAGTGCTCTCACTCAAAAATATAAAACATCTCATACTAACTTTGAGTCTTGCTGAATTTGCATGTATCATGTGGGCACATATTTTGTGCTCATCTCCTGGTATATTAGTAATGTTACCTGCAAATGTGCAGCAAGAACTGTCAGTAGATGCACATATAACACATACCTCATAGTACTTCAGAGTCTCTTGGAACTTCACCTATGAAATACACAAGATCAAAGATACATTTATAGCATTAAGCCAAGTACAAGGCCCTTCAGCACAAAAATGTTGTGTGACTGGACATCTTGCCCCCTCAAAGCCAAGTGACCCCATCCACTTTTATATCTATAATCCAGGTATAATATTACTTTGATTAGTTAGGACAAAAGCACCTACTGCTAGCCTATATCCAAGGATAGAGGTAGCTTACCTGAAAGTAGGTGGCTGAATAGAGGAGTAAGGAGACTTGGAGGTATATAGAGAAGTCAGGGTGGAGTAGCAACAATTGTGGTTATGTGTAGGAGAAGCAACTATGATATTCATTCTGAATACATAACTCTTTATCCTCCATTTTATTTTTAAGGTATATATTTTACTGTTTTAGGTTATTACAGTTTTTAATACTAAACCATACTCTTTCCTGCTTTGAGTTTTAGAAAATAGTCTTGCACCATAACCTGAGTACTATATTTACTTTCATTTATTTTACAGATTTTTCCATAGGCAATAAGAGGCTTATTATTTCTGCTTAATCACTTTTATTAGTGTAGATATACAGTACTAAAATGTGGAAATAGTTACCTTTATTTTCCATGTGATCAATATGGCCATTGAAAGTATTTTCAGGGACTGGGTTGTGGCTCAGTGGAAGAGTGCTTGCCTAGCATGTGTGAGGTACTGAGTTCGATTCTCAGCACTGTATATAAATAAATGAATAAAATAAAGGTCCATCAACATGTAATAAATTTTTTAAAAAAAGAAAATATTTTCATACAATCTTAAGCCATAACTCTATATGAGGCAAATTGACATGAGTAAGTTGGTTACCCAGAAGCCAGCCTGCAACCCTCAAGCACTGTGTTAAGTGAACATCCCCAGCAGGGCTTTCACTGTGTCTTGCTATTTCATCTCTTTGGTGTTAATGAGGATGCTGCATATTCATATTCCTGTCAATATTTCCATTTAGTCTGACTGGTTCTCCATAGCAGGCCCACTAAATGGCTTTTCACAGGATCCTCCTTGGGTTTGCTACACACCATGTTCTGTGCGCTTACCCTTTCAGACAAATAGCATGCAGATATTAAATATAGACTACATAGTGGGTTTCATTCAGCCTCACTGCCTGCTCTCATGTATGCTCTCATTTCAAGCTACAGGTGTGTAGGTTGCCTATCCCTTTGCTGTCGTTTTGATGCAGATAGCTGCTGTGGAAACTAGTATGCTTTAGTGTTGTTTTCATAGAACATATTTGAAGAGGCAAACAAGAGAATGCATGTAAAGTAGTCACTCTAAACAGTGTCCCCTGTCTTCACTCCTAATCAAGAGATTTATGTAGTTCTTTCCCAAGACAAATATGTTTTCTAAATGTGTTGAAAACTTTTGGAAAGAGGAGCTTTAGAATATTCTCAGCAATTGCAATAAAACAAGATTCATAGGAACTATAACTGGATTATTTGAATTATATATATTACATATCTGATTTTGAATTATATGTACATATTTTGAATTATATATATATATATTGAATTATATATATATATATATATATATATATATATATATATTAACATATATATATATATGTTAATTTTGGAATTATTAATTTCTATTCCAGCCCTGTCATAGGTTTTATCCCATTTTCAATACATTTTTGTTCATTTCAATAGGAAAAGAAGAATAAGACTTGAGCCTCTATTACATCCTTCCTGAAGTACTATCACCTTTTCAGAGAAAAAATAAATAAAAGAACTTAAAATAAATAAGATAAAAATTCTTTTATTTTTGTAAGTTACCTTAAATCTCTTTGAATAAAATAAAGATAAATAATGAATAGACCATATAAGTCTTATTTATATTTTTTATACAAAGAAGATGTATCTGATTCATTAAGAAAGTTATCAAGTGCTGTAAGAACTCAAATTATCTTCTGTTGCTTACTCTCTACTTTAAAACTTAGTTTTCTAATCTGCAAAAAACTCCCAGCATGTTTATGTGTGGAAACGTTTACATAATTTACACTATAAGATACACATATAGATATTTGTGAAGGAAAACTAAAAGCATAGCAGAATGATTTTTTTTTAATCTGGAAAGCAGAATAGCATTAGCAAAGACAAAGAGGCCAGAAAGCATAACACACATTCTGGGAGTCTAACTGAAACTAGATTGAGTGGAAATTAAGCTGGAAGAGAAGTTCATATTGGTGACTCAGGGCCTTGCTTAACATTTTAAATTTCACTGAACAACTGCAGGGAGCCACTGAGCAGAACTCTAAGCCAACAATGTGCTTATGAATGTATTGTTTTTCTCATTTTTCCACTTTACTGTACAAGTCCTTTGTGCATTTACTGTTTCTCACCCTTGATCTATTTTAACCAAACCCCATACAACAGTTTTTCTGTTTGTGCTATTGAAGTGGTTTAATGCTTAGAGTGAGAAAGAAAAAAGTATTTTGCATATAATACCTTGAATTTTTTAAATGAATCCATATATAATTTAAATAAATAAGAGAGGAATAGATATGGCTATGTAACACGTATGGTAATCATGATCCATACACATTACATAGAAGCACAGTAAGCACAATGTACTCCATCGCATTATGGCAGCATCCTTAGAAGGCAAAGAGAAAAGTGTTAACAAGGATAATTAGGATGAATTGAATGCAGTTAGCATCGAAGACAGAGTGGTCATGCATGATGGTAGAAGAGTTTTATAATGAATTTAAGCATATTGAGGGAAACTTTAGAAGTGTGAAAACTAAAGGGCATTTTTAATCAAAATATGAGTGATGAAACTGACAACGTTAAACTTATATCACAATTAAATGCTGCTCCAAAGTCCAATTTACACAATAGAATATAAACTTTTCAGTAAGTACAGACAAAGTAGAGAAGTAATTTCAGTATAAGCTTAATTGGTTTTGTAAGAAATTGAAAAGATTTAACTAGGACCAGGCAATTTTAGTCAAGTGATTTCTAGGCATTTACTTAAAGTTTAAATATTTGTAAACATAAATGTTCATATGCATATACATGCACAGAAGAAAGAAGTATGAAAGAGAATAAAATATAAATTCAACTACTGTGTCATGTTATTTGCATTTTTTTTCTAATTTTAAATGGAATATAAGCCAACAAGATAACCAGAAAAAAAAAAACACATTCAGCTATGTTATCAGTTTTACTTCAGAAATATTTATATGTTTATCTTATAGTGTGTATTATGTAAACTTCTCTACAAAAAAACATAGTCAACTTTTCATCACAGTGACTAAACATGTAACAAAGTAACTTGAAAGAAGGAACAATTATTTTGGCGTATGGGTTTAGTACATGGTCGAGCACCTTCATTGCTTTGGGCAAAATATCATGGCAGAAAGATATGTTAGGAGAAAGCTGCTCAGATCATGGCAGTCAGGAGGCATAGTAAGAGAAAAAGGGACCAGAGACAAGAAATACATTTCTAGGGCCTGTCCCAGTTACCTACTTCGTCCAACTAGGTGCTACCTCCTAGTTTCCACCACCTCCCAATAATAGCCCATTCAGATTAAGGATTCATTGATGGATGAATCCATTGATGAGGTTAGGACTTTCATGATCCAATTGCTTCACAGACTAATTATTCTAGTTATGTTGTCAATATTTTGTGTTGTTTTTAAATAATTATCTACTCTTTCCTGTGATGGCTGGTTAGTGTCAAACTATTTACATTGAGGGTTCCTTTGGGTCTGGGAGATAACAAAATCACTCAGGGCAAATTCAGCCTAAAACAAATAGCCAATATATCCTTGGAAATCATCTAGACAATCTGCATTTGAAGAATGGAAGGTGGAAGTTTCTCAGTTTAATGTTGAGTTAGGACACTTTCTGATTGAAAGCAACAGAAGCAGATCATAAACTGACTCATACATTAAGGGGATATATTGATTTGTTGGAAAGAAAATGAAGTACATCAGAAACTCAAAAGGACCAGTGATCAGTACCAGGTAACACCTGAGGACTCCTGGGTTCCACAATGGGACCTTTATGCTGGTAACTGTCACTTTTTGAAATTTTGTGTGTGGTGGGAACATGGTTAAAGGTATATTTGAAATTATAAGATTATTGTTTTAGTGATAAAGGGAAAAGGCACGCTTCCTTGTTCGTCTAGCAGGAAAATTAATAAAGAAGAACTTTGGGTCTGCTTGGATCAATATAAATACTTGAACCCATTTTAGGGGGTCAGGATGGACTCTTGATTTTTTTTAGTTCATGGTGGATTTATTCAACAACCAGAGAAATAGAATCTTTCTGGTCAAGAAAGAAGCTTGACTAGAAAAAGATAATAGCCACTACCCTCCTGTAAATGAAAGAGATTCCATGTAATTCATCTATTAGGTGGTAGAAAAGAGAATATTTTAGCAGTATATCCAAGATATATTATTATTCTTTTCTCTCCTCTTCCCACACAAGGTAACTTTTCTCCCAATATTCTCTACAGTAACTTTTCAAACAGATTCTTAGCAGGTTACTTAGTCTCTTTAAGCTTCATTTTTTTCCTCCCTAAAACAGGAATAATAATGCTCCATTAATAAGTATTTCTCTATTAAAGTGTTACAGTGGATTGGGTTAAATGAGTAAAAACATCTGGTTGAATGTCTGCCACAGAATGGGAATTAATTAAAATTTAGTTCTCTTCTACTTCTTTCACTGCTTAGTAAGTCTGTAGTTTTTAATTGGACATATAAAGATCTTTCCAATACTTGGTTATTATCTGCCCTTTCTGGCTTAAACTTTTTCACTCCATTGAATTTATTTGGAATTTCTTGCATTTCCCCTAAATATAGTATATTTCCACATCCTGTAGGTGGTGTCTACTCTGCTTAGAATACCTTTCCTGCCAGATTCCTCCATAGAGTCTTCTATCCTTTTGGCAAATTTCTACTGAATGGAGCTCAAATAACATAGCCTTTGGGAAGCAGTTTCTCTATCCCCTAGTGCTATGTGTATGCTATTATTATGGCTTTAACTTTTTGTACCTTCTTACTGTTTTCCCTTGACTCCTAACATAGGATTTGGGGCCCACTGAGGGAAGATACTTTACACAAAGCGGTATACCTCATGCTGAAGTACCTAGATAACACAAAGTGTGGGTCACAACAGTGGTCACAGAGTTTCTGCTAAAACATATTTGATGGAGTTTTATAATTTGTGTGTGTGTGTGTGTGTGTGTGTGTGTGTGTGTGTAATATTGAATATCTGTATTTAAGTACAAGTGGTGCATTTATTCTTAAAAAATATATATTATGGGCTGGGATTGTGGCTCAGCAGTAGAGCGCTCACCTAGCATGGGCAGGACCTGGGTTCCATCCTCAGCACCACATAAAAATAAAGGCATTGTGTTGTGTCCATCTACACCTAAAAAATAAATATTAAAAAAACATATATTGTAATAAAATCAGTCAAATTTTCCTTCTGTTGAAGTGTATAGAGGTACTATTTCTAGTTTTTGTGAAATTTACTTTTCTATTAAATTAATCGTTATCTATATTATCATCTAATTCATCAGTATACAGCATCACTAAAGAAGATCCCAATGTAGAGCCCAACAATGTCCTATAGGAGATATTAATTTCTGGTTATCAATCTACCAACTTCAGTATCTTTTAATCCAAATTCCCCCGTCCTTTCATCAAGGTTGCCCAACACTTTGCTGAAATGCAAATTTTATCAATTAACCTAGGGTTGATATCGAGAAAGAAAATGAAACTTTTTTTTGACTCAATTTGTTCTAAATTAACTTCCTCTGACTCCTAGAACACAGTTTTTTGGAAATTTTCTGCTTAATAATACAATCTAGATTTTACCTGTTATGGTTATGAAATTCAGTCTGTGTTCTATAATACCATCTTTATTATTGAAAAAGTATTGGTAATAGTGCCAGCACCCGTTTTCAAGTGCTTCCCAATTTTCAATGATGATTCAAAGAGTCTCTACAGTTGCTCATCAATGTCTCTGCAAAGTGATTTGATACCAGATTACAAAAAGATTCTGTGGTTGGCAACTACAAAGATAATTCTCAAAATATTTTGAACAACGTTTCTCTGTTGAGTGACGTTGCCTCACCTCTTGAGTAATCAGATGATTTCCCAAAGTGAACATTGCATGACAATATTTTTCTGGAATATAAATGGCTGCATTTATTTTTTAAAAATGTAATCATTATATCTTCACTTTTAAAAATATTTTTTAGAGTTAAATTTAGTATCCATTTTTTCAGAGCTGATTAGTACCTTAAAAACCAACTCTCTAATTATATGAATTAAGAATCATAAAGATATACCCTAAGAGGTAAATTGTTGAAGATCATGTACCTAGACATCATCTAGGGGTAGATGTCTGATCCTCTAATTTTCACTTTTATCACAGTCATTTATGAATTTCAAAGAAACTTTAAACAATTTATATTGCATGGAATCTGTTTACACAAATAAGGCATTTCTTACTGTTGAATGACTTGCAACTTTCATTATATTTTCAAGAGTTCATGAACCAAAAATGTTAAAATCCATTGATCTTGATCAAATTATAACTATAATCTCAAAGATTAAATGAAATATTTAAGTATAAAGGTAACTTAAATAAGAATATTACAAATGTATTTTTCTCCTTATGAGGTAGAAAGAAACAAAATAAAAAGTTTTAAGTTTCCCTTGTATTAGCATTAGGTCATACTCTTAAAATCTTATGCATTCATCAGAATTGCTCCTGAATATAATGATAGCCTAATCATCACTAGAGTGCAAGTTGGTTTATGAAGATTTGCATATTTGTTTTGTAAATGTTTCATGGGTGAAATTATTAATTAGCATCTAATTAATATTTGTGTTGCTAAGAACATATTTTTTAAACCTCAGAATCAAGAAAATAGAGAATAGTTAATTATCCATCGCTGATCTCTTCTTTAAAATTCCTTATTGCTAAACTCAACAGCACAAAGGAGATATTAATAAAAATAAACCTGAAGTAACTTAATCGCACTCTTTTTATTTTGCCCAATTACTGAGATTCTTTAACTATGTCTTGATCCATTCTAAAGCATTATTAAATAAATATTTTGTAAGCATTTAATAATCTTGGAAAAGATAATAATTGTTAGTACTTGAGAATTATGCTGAAGAATTCACCCCAAATTTTGGAATGATGAAGATATAATTTAAACTATTAAAACCAGTATCTGTGTGAAATAGGACCAGCTCCAGAAGAAGTGGAAAAAGAATATAAGACAATATAAGTGTTTCTTTTAATCAGGTGATCCAAGTTCTAAACTTGGCAACGCAGGGTCATGCTGCGCACTAAAGTATATGGGCTTAGATTTAGAAAGCCTGAGCTTTAATCCTACTCCATTGCTTACTAGTTGTGGGACAATGGGCAATTTATTTAGTGTTTTACTTATTTTTTTGTTGTTTTTCTCATCCTCAGAGGTGATAATACTAATAGAAATAATATCTTTCTGACAGGCATGGGGGTACATGCCTATAATCCAAGCAGCTCAGGAGACTAAGGAGAATTGCAAGTTCAAAGCCAGCCTCAGCAACTTAGGGCCTTTGCAAGGCCCTAAGCAGCTTACTGAGACCCTAACTCTAAATAAAATATAAAAAGGGCTGGAGATGTGAATCAGTGTTTAAGCGCCCCAGGTCCAATTCCTGATACAAAAAATATAAATAAATAAATACATAAATGAAATAATAATATCTTGCAGTCGAGAAGCAAATTAAAAGCATATTTTTGTTTTTTCTTTAACTGATACACAAAAACATAAAAGGTTGTACATATTGGGCTGCAGTTGTGGCTCAGTGGTAGAGCACTTGCTTTGCATGCATGAGGTACTGGGTTTGATCCTCAATACCACATAAAAATAAATAAGCTATTTTGTCCATCTACAACTAATTTTTTTTTAATTTGCACATATTAATGGAATACAATGTAATGTTTAGCTATATGTATACATTATGTAAGGTTTAAATCAGGTCAAGTACATTCACCTCCTCAAACACTTGTTATTTTTTATAATGAAAAAATTCGTAATCTTGTTTTCTAGGTTTTAGAAATGCACTCTATGTCAATATTATCAGACCATCCTTCTGTGCAACAGAATACTAGAACTTTCTTGCTCCTGTGTGTAGCTCAGTACACAGTGATCAACCTTTCCCACTGTTCCTGCCCCACTACTCTTATTAACCCTTAGTTACCTCATTTCTACACCCAGCTTCTAAGAGATCAACTTTTACAGATTTCTCATTTGAGTAGATCATGCAGCATTTGTCTTCTGTGCATTTCTGTGCCCGCCTTCATTCACTTAGCATGATGATCTCCAGCTCCACTCCTTTTATCACAGATGGCAGGATTTTATTCTTTTTGTGATTGAATAGTATTCCATTATGTGGATGTTCCACATTTTCTTTACCTATTCATTAGTTGATGGACATGTAGGCTGTTTCCATTTCTTGACTATTGTGAATAGTACTTCAGTAAACATGGGAGTGCAGATGTCTCTTTGACAGACTGATCTCATTTCTATTGGACATAGACCCTGTTGATTTCTAAGGAATCCCCATACTGTCTTCTATAATGACTGTATTAATTTACATTTGTACCAACAGTGTATAATGGTTCTCTTTTCTCTATATCCTTATCAGTACTTTTTATGTGTGGTCTTTTTCACTAATAGCCATTTCTACTATGGTGAAGCCATATCTCAGTGTGGATTTGATTTTAATTTTCCTGATGATTAGTGATATTGTGCATTTTTATATAGTTGTGAGACATTTGTATATCTTCATTGTAAAAATGTCTGTATCTAATGTCATTTTCAAATTGGGTTATTTGTAATCATATGTAGCAGACAAGCTATTGGTATTGAGATCATAGTTCACACAAGAGTACTAAACTGTACAACTGGAGAGAAAGAAATGAAGCTATCCATAGAAGATAAATGGAAGTTTACATAGACAAGGGGGCTTGGGTAAAGAACTCTGCTATTATACAATATGTTCAGAGGAGAATGAATCTTCAAAGGAAGAGTTAATCCCACCCAATGGGTACATGAAAAACATTCCTCCAGCCACCCTCACTGGTGACATTGGGTGAGATCCTCTAAATTCCTCTGATTATAATTTGACTTTCCAGATAGTTGTCCCACTTGAAGAGATGATAATTATGTTGATTTGATTAGTTTGGTCTTTGTGAGAGTTGCCATTTCTCATAGCAAACTAATATTATAGGCATTCTGAAGTCGAACTCAATTTCAAGGCTTGAACCTATACAAGACTTTGAGTCAAGCTTAGTCAGTCTCTGGTCACCTCAAAATCTAACAAGTACACGTATTATTCATAAACCTAGTAAGGGTTTGTCTAGCTCCAAATCTCTTAGTCTAGAGCATTTGACACTTCATGTGTATGCAAATCACCTGGTAACCTCATAATTATTAAGGATTGAAAATAAGGTGTCCCCTAAAAGCTCCTGTGGGAGACAATGCAAGATGGTTTAGAGGAGAAATGATTGGGTTTTGAGAGCTTTAACCCAATCAGTAAATCAATACCCTGATGGGATTAACCGAGTGGAAATTGAAATCAGGTAGAGTGTGGCTGCAGGAGGTGGGTCATGTGGGTGCCTTAGGGCTACATATTTTATATTTGGTGGGTGGAGTCTCTTACTATTCTCTGATCATCACGTGAGCCACTTCCCTTTACCATGCTCTACTGCCATGTTGTTCTGTCTCACCTTGAGCTTCAAGAAGTGGAAACTACTGTAAACTTTTCCTCCTCTACAGTTGTTCTTGTCCAGACTTTTACTCACAGCAGCAAAGAAACTAACTAAAACAATTACCATCGGGGTCTGATTGGGTAATTCTCTGGTGAGGCCTCAGAATCAGATTTTGCTTTTTTTTGACAGAGTCTACTTTGTCCCGTTTGTCCTTGAACTCTCCATGCTTCTGAAGTGGCTTGGATTATAGGCACACTTGCCTTTAGAGTTTGCATTTCCAAAGAGCTCCCAGGTGAGGCCCTCCATACTCATCTATGAATCACACTTTGAATAACTTCAGCCTTACTCTAATGGTTCAAATTAGAATCACTTGAACAAAGTCTTGAATTTTACATTTTCTAGGACTCAACTTCTACCTACTGGACTTGAATCATCAAGGCTGAGGCTACAGTTTTAAATAGCACCTGGATGAGTCCAAGAAACCAGGAGACTCAGGATCACAGTCTTAATTGATTTTTCTAATAAAACTTCAAATTTCCCCAAATGTTGCCCCCAGACTGAATGAAATACACCATACCATTGTTCAGTACTTGTACTATCCTGGAATCATTTCCTAAGAAGGCATTTGTGATGCCTCCTGTGAATCATATTAGTATTTACTCCAAAGAATGTTGCTTTTCTCCACTCCAAGTTTTTCTACTTATTTTTACTGTTCATAAATACTTTAGACATTATATTATGTAAAGAAAGAAAACAAAGAGGAGACAAAAGTTGGGCAAAATGACAACCATCCTTATTATATTTGTATTGAAAAGAGTATTAGATAGTATTATGATGATGATTAATTTCCAGTGTTTCTTAATTGGGAACTTCAATAGTGGAGGCTAAAAATTGGGGGCATTTGACCCAAATTCAAATTGAAAATCTATTTTGTTTGCCTAAAATATTGTGGTTGTCTGCCCTTCCGCTGGAGTAGGGTATGTTTAGACAGAGTATTTGGCTACAGAGTCTCTCATATCCATATTATGTTAATGAATATACCAGAAGAATCTGACTTGTTATTCTTTGTGTATATTTACTTCTAATTTTGTGTAAGTGGACACTGCATTTTCTTTCCATATTACTATGATTAAGATGATTAATTTGTAATAATGAATATATGAAAAAAAGAAATAAGGTAAATATAATTATGTAGGTTAAATATAAATCTATAGTTCAATACTTTTGAAAAAAAATATCTTCCTTGGGTACCTAAATTAAAATGAATTACAATTGAGAATGAAATTATTAAACTTTAGAATCCTTGATAATTTTTATAAATCTATATTTTTTAAAATTTCAAGTAATGTTTGTTAAATACTCAAGTATATGTATGATAAATTTAGTATAAATACATGATGGTGACTTATTTCTTCTGTGAGCCTGTTATATATATAATCAATTTTCTTGAAAGTAGCCACTTCTTATTAACCAATCTTGAAATCATCATTTATTTATGTCTAAACTTTCCAACCTGATCTAAAAACAATATATGAAGATCTCAAAGCTTCCTCTGTATTCCAGATAAGCACCTATTAGATAGTATAAACCATGTTCCAAAATGATTCTCTTAAATATTCACTGTAAAAGTAGAAAGGCAAATTTTGATATTAGTGTTCCAAGCCTCACATTCTTTCAGAATATCTGAATTTGTCATTTTTCTGAACTTGTCATTTTTTAAAGTAACTTAATGCCTTGAAAAATATGATTTTGCTGAAATTACAGTTTTTTATTTGGTGTTTACAGCTCAGACTAGGACATTTTAGCTTATTATTATTATTATTATTAATGAAACAGGTGTCACTTCAAGAAGCTTTTGAAAATTGCATGTAAACTTTGTCTAGTGTATGATGAAATGATAGTTATAACAACTCATACAACCTTCTACTGACAAGAAAATTGTGCACAAAATTCCCAAACTACAATGTCAGCTTCCTAAAACTGTTTTGTATCTAAACCTGAAATATTGAGAGATGTTGCTTATAACATATGCAGAATAAAAGCATTCTTAATTTTTAAAATGACAAGACTTTTTTAGTTAAACCATGTCACATTTATGACAAGAGAAAAACTACTTATTTTGGCAGCTTGTGACTTAATGAAGCATTTAAGTATCAATACAAGGCTTCATTAAATGGAAACATATGGCAAACCTTATCATTATTTAGTTATTCAAATGTTGAAGAACTATTAGAGCTTAACAATGTAAATA
This sequence comes from Callospermophilus lateralis, assembly GCF_048772815.1. NCBI lineage: Eukaryota > Metazoa > Chordata > Mammalia > Rodentia > Sciuridae > Callospermophilus > Callospermophilus lateralis. Next base: position 41,101,039 of record NC_135307.1, on the reverse strand, counting down.
ATACCTAGAAATGTATCAGTTCATTACCAAGTTTCAGAAAATATTTTAATAGATCATTATACATTCTGCCATTATATTTGCAACTAAAACAAGTTAGTTTTAGTGGTCATCATATCTCATTCATAAATTAATATGTGAGGGAAAGATTTAAAAAGAAGGAACCTGTGTCTGAAGGCAGTTTCTGCACTTCCCTTACTTAGAAAAAAAAATCACATTCTTTGACCTAGTTTTGTCATAAAAAGTTTTAAAAATTATGTCTCTTAAATTTCAGAGGATAATCCTTATATTTCCAGCTCCATTCTAAATGAATTTTCATAAGTAAATGATATGTATGTAAATGTCAGAGAGTTTATGTCTTATATTTTCAAACTAAAATCACCTACCCTATCTCTACACTCTTAGCAAGTGTCCAATTATCAAAGCAATAAATAACTAGGTTATACAAGGGCATTTGAATAGCTCTGATATGTATGTTGTATTCCAGTTTTTAATCATTCTCCTGGGTACCACACTTTCCAAAGCCTAATTAAAATTCTTCTTAAATGTTTTGCTTTGCTCATAGTAAACTATTTAGATACACACTGAAATGTCTATTAATGCCAGATTTTTTACATATATGGTAATAAAATGTCAACAAAAGTTCTTTATTACTCTGCAAACACTTATTAAATCTTAATGAAGCAATGCTTGATGATATTGTCATTAATATAGCTGGGTTGCTTTTAGATCATCTGTATCAAAAATGGAAGAAATCTTGGATCAAGTCCAGAGACAAAAATGACTATATTTCACACAGAGTCATTGAAAACAGAACAATTTTATTTTATATTGAAATTAAATACAAATTATTTTAAAGCACCTTTGAAAATAACTGTATAAATAGGAGAAGAAACTCAAATTAATAAGTATTTCATATGTAGAAGCATAATTCTAGCTAAAAATTGAAATAAGAACTAAAAAAACTGATTTAGAATGAGAAATATCATAGCTACTCTTGTGGGAAAAGACATAAAACAGCACTGGAGTTATATATTTGGCAAAGAAGTGATGAAGAATTGAGTGAAATACAGAGTGTAATGGTCTGAGACTATAAACAGTGAGTGGTTTCAGAGTCTGTACACCCATTTTTATTTGCAATACAAAGAACTTAAAATGTGTCTGCAGAGAAAGAATGAAATAGCTGTAGTGCAAAAACAAATATCAAATTCAATAATTTGTTGGGAATAATCATCACTTTTAGATGTTAGCCAAACCAGTATGTAGAAATTTTAATGTACATAATTTCCTTCCTGGACATATTTGTTAAATGATTATGTATAATCTAGTAAATATACAAGAGTGATTCATATATACGAAAAGATATTTGAGGTGCTGAACTTTTTGCCTGACCAGCAACAAAGCATTGTGCAGTGAATAAGAGTATGGGTTTGTAACATAGGTTTGAAAATTCAAGACTTCGTTTGAATTTTCCATGCTTAGTAAATATGCAGCTTCAGACATGTTTGCTTAATATTTCTAATCTTCAATTTCTCCCCATCTCTAGTATGAAAATTATGATAACAGTATCTACATGGAAGATTTGTAGAGCTTTAAGTAGATGATACCTTAAAATATATCTTGAGTCATTTTCCTTCAAATGATCTAGAAACCCTTAAACTTAAAAGAATTATTTAAAAAAAAAGGAAGAGAGAAGAAAAGAAAAAAAAAAGGTTAGCAGTACCTTGAGCCTTGAGGAGTTTAATTGAAGTAAATATAAATACAAACTTCTAGATGAACACACTCACAACTCAGCGTAGGAGGAAGTCTTATACACAAAGGCAAAAATAAACCAGAAAAACAAAAACTATCTTAAATAAAAATCAATGTCAAGCATATACACACCAAATGAGATTAAAGACCAAGAATATCATGTGTTTAAGCAATCTGATGAAAACTATGAAATATTTCCCATTATAAATAACTTTTAAAGGAATAGAAACTTTAATAGAAGAACAAGACACCATGAAAAAAGAATAGGATCATCAGAACATGAAAAAAGAACACTTTGAAAAATGAGAAATATGGCAATTAAAATGTAAATTGGAAAAGATTTGTAATAAAAATATTTGTTGCAGTTGAAAAGCCAGTTAGTGAATTGGATAATGTCTCTGAAGAAATTAAACAACTACAACATATAAAAAATATAAAAAATATAGAAGGTGGGAAATCAGATTAATGTCATGGGTGAATGGATTTAACATATAGATTGAAGTTCTAGGACAATTCAGAGAAGGGAGAAATATTGAAAACACAATGATGAAGAATTTTGCAGGTATAATAAATAATAGAAACTCTCAAGGACAAAAGATCACCAGTAGGATAAATCAACACATATTTTACTTATCAAATTTACAAAATAGAGCTAAGATCTCAGATGTCAAAGATAAAGAATAGATCTTAAGAACAATCAGATTTAGAAATAAGATTGCTTATAAAGAAATAATCAATATCCCTGATGAACATAGATATAAAAATCCTAAAAAAAAAGCAAGCTGTACTTAAAAACATATCAAAGAGATAATATAATATGATCAAGTTGGTTTTATTCCAGGGATGCAAAGTGGATTCAACATGAACAAATCAATACATATGACACATCATTTAAACAGAGTTAAGGAAAAGAAAACCTTACACAATCATCTCGATAGATATAGAAAAGACCTTTGATAAAATCCAGCACCCACTCATATTAAAAATGTTGGAGAAGCTAGGGATCAAAGGACCTTACCTCAACATTATAAGGACCATTTATTTATGACAAATCCAAAGCCAAGATCATAATAAATAGAGAAAAATTAAAAGCATTTCCACTAAATTCAGGAAAAAGTTAGTTGTCACTCTCACCACTCCTATTCTGTATAGTCCTTGAAACATTAGCCAGAGCAAGGAAATCAAAGGGATTCAAAAATGAAAAGAAGAAATCAAACTATCTCTGCAGACGATAGGATAGGATCCTTTATCTAAAAGATCCAAAAAATTCCACCAGAAGACTTTCAGAGCTTTAAATTAGTTTAACAAAGTAGCAGGATATTAGATCACCACCCATAAGTCAATAGCTTTCCTATATTCCAACAGGGATTAAACCAAGGAAGAAATCAGAAAAACATCCCATTCACAACAACCTCAAAAAACAAACAAAAACCTACTTGGGAATTAACCTAACCAAAGTGGAAAAGAGCTCTACAATGAGAATTATAGAACACTGAAGAAAGAAATTGAAGTAGATTATAAAAGATGGAAAGATACCCCATGCTCTTGGATAGGCAGATCTAATAACGTCAAAATGGCCATATGACCAAAAGCAGCATGCAGATTCAACACAATCCCCATCAAAATACCAATGACATTCTTCACAGAATTAGGGAAAAACAACTCTTAAATTCATTCAGAAGAATTTGAAGTGAGATAGAAAGTGAATTCCAATCTCCTCTCAACATAGAAAGGAGGTTGAAGGAAAAGCAGAATTGAGAGGTGGGTGACAAAATAAATGCTGGTAGACTCAAAATCTGAGATCTAGAGAGACTGAAAGAGAGGGGGCCAGAGTAGAAAATAAACCCAGAGTCCCCTAACCAAATTTTGGAAAGTTTAGCAGTGTAAGCTGGAAAAGTTTTGGATCCTTCTAAGCATAGCTTAATAGGCAATTCTGGTGTCGAGAATCTGACTGTGGAGAGTAAAGGGTGGGGTCATGAGGTTTCAGAGGAGGAGGACTCTATTGGAAATTGGACCAGAGGCCATTCATGTTACACTTTAGCTACAAAGTTGTCTACACTTTGCCCATGTCTTGAGATTTTCTGTGAGGCTGACTTTAAAAGTGATGGGCTCCTTAATCTAGCAGAAGAAATTTCTAGGCAGCATAGCATTTAGGTGGTAGCATGAATGTTGTCTGTAGCTTTGAGCCAATTTTATTGTGATATTTTGGAGCAGAAAGTAGAGCAGAAAGGTTTGAAAAACTTTGGACTTGGAATATGGGAGTAAAATTGGGCTAAGGAAGTTGTCTTGTTAAAGATATTACCACACGGAAAGAAATGCTAAAGACTTTGGGCAGATGTGGTAAGAAAGAGAACTGAGAGCATCTCAGGAATTCAAGACCACACTCATCTCAGGCTCAAGGGATTAAATGTAAAATTTCTTTGAGAAGAGACCTGTGGGGCATCCTGTTTGCACAGAGAGAGGTTGGAAGTTGTTTCACCATGCTCAGCTACCCAGCACTCAGAGGGTGCTGTAGCCACAAGGTCCCTGGATCATTTACAACTGATAGAGATGGTGGCAGACTTTGGCATCAACCACGTGGTCCTGGTTCTGCAGGACTGCAGGATGCTAGAGCTAGTGGGTCTTGGATCCTTCCACCAACATTTCAAAGGAAAACTTGGGAGGCCAATCAATGTGCAACAGGGTCAGGAGGTAGCCCCTGATAGGATGATGGGTGGAGATGAGGAGCAATCTGAAGCTACAGTAGACACCTCCAAGATTAAGAAATGCCAAGATTAAATACCATGGAACATTTGCTGGAGAAAGCTGCAAGAATTGAGCAGAGACAAGTCACCAGAGAGACCATATGAGAAGCAACTGGCAAAGCCCACAGAGGTGGAGCTACACAAGCCCTTTGGAGAGAATATCATCATGCCATGTGATGAACATTTCCATGTCCAGATTCTGGACACAAAACTACGGGACTTGTTTGCCCAGCTGGATTTTGGTTTTACTTTTGTCCCATCCCTTCTTTCTATGCTCATACTTTTGTGAATAAAAATGTTTAAGCTGTACCTTTCTATATTGGTCACTAGTAAATTGTTTTTAATTTGTATAGGAGCTCACAATGCAAGTTTGCCTTGAGTCTCAGAGGAGACTTTGGACTCGAAATTTGGGGCAATGTTTGAACTGTCAAGATTATGAGGACTCTTGGAAATGAACTAAATGAATTTTACATTGTGAGATCAACATGAGCTTTTGGGGGTCAAAGGTAGAATGTTATGGTTAGATATTAGATTCTCCCAAAAGCTCATATGTGAGACAGCAAGAATAATTCAGAGGTGAAATGATTGGATTATGAGAGTCTTGACCCAATAGGTGAATTAATCCTTTCATGAGGATTAACTCAGTGGTAACTGAAGGAAGATAGGGTGTGGATGGAGGAGGAGGGCATTATGGGGGCATGCATTGGGTGTGTATTTATTGTATCTGCTGAGTGGAATCTCTCTCGGCACCTGGTGTAATGCCTTGAGCTGATGCACTCCACCACACTCTTCTGCCCTGAGGCATGGAATCAGCTCTATATAAACTGAGTCCTCTGAAACTGATTTCCCAAATGAAATTTTCCTCCTGTGATTGTGATTTTAAGGTTTTTTGGTCAGAAAAGCAAAAATATATGATTAAAACACATTCTATAAGATCATTATTGAATGGAATTAGAAATTGATTGTAAGACAAAAACAGAAAACAGTAAAACATCTGAAGATTAGATAATACACTTTTGAATGAAAAAATGGACAACAGAAGAAATCTGGGGAGAAATAAAAATATTCTTACAAGTACATGAGTAATTCAACATATCAAAATCTCTGTGACAGCATTAAGGCAGTTGTAAGAGGAAAATTCACAGCACTGAGCTTATACACTAAAAAAAAAAATAATCTAATATTACATCTCAAGGCTGTAGAGAAAAGAACAAACTAACACTAAAATCAGTAGAACAAAGGAAATAATAAAAGTCAGAGACCAATCAATGTAATTGATTTTTTAAAAATGCAGAATATCAACAAAACAGAGTTGTTTTTTTTTAAAAAAGATAAACAAAACTGGTTTAACCCTTAGCCAAACTAACCAAAAGAAAGGGAGAAAAACTTGGCTTACCAAAATCTGAAATGAAAAAGAAAATATCACTGGCAGATACTACTGAAATTCAGAGGATCATCAGAAACTATTTTGAAAACTTATATTCCAATAAGCTAGGAAATCTTGAAGATATTGACAAATTCCTAGAGACATATATATGATCTACCAAAATTGAACCACAAAATATAGAAAACTTAAACAGATCTATATCAAGACATGAAATTGAAGCAGCCATTGAATGACTTCCAAAAAAGAAAAGCCCAGGGCCAGATGGATTCTCAGCTGAGTTCTACTAGACCTTTAAAGAAGAACTAATGAGAACTATTACCAATCCTTCTGAAATTATTCCATGAAATAGAAAAGGAGAGAATACTGCAAACCCTTTCTACAAAAGCAGTGTCACATTGATACCAAAACCAGACAAAGTAAAGAAAACTTTGGACCAATATATCCTTGACTAACTTAGATGTAAAAATTCTTAATAAAATATTGGCAAACCATGTATAACAACACATTTAAAAAGACAGTGCACAATGATCAAGCGGATTTTATCCTGGGAAGGCAAAGTTTGTTCAACATACAGAAATCAATAAATGTAATTTACACAAAGGAGACTTAAAGACAAAAATCACATTATTATTTCAATAATTAAAAAAAAGAATTTGACAAAGTACAGCACCCATTCATGTTTAAAACAGTAAAAAAAAAAAACTGGGGATAAAAGGAACTTATAAAGGCTATATATGACAAACCCAAGGCCAACATTATTATGAATGGAGAAAAACAGAAAGCATTTTCTTTAAAAACAGAAACAAGACAAGAATGCCTACTTCTAACCATTTCCACTACTCCTATTTAACAAAGCACTTGAAACTGTAGCCAGAGCAATCAGGCAAGAGAAGAAAATTGAAGGGATACAAATAGGAGAAGAGGAGCTCAAATTGTGTCTGTTTGCTGAAGACATGATCCTATATTTAGAAGACCAATAAAGAAAAAAAAAAAACTCCACCAGAAGACTTCTAGAGCTCATAAATGAATTCAGCAAATTAACAGGATACAAGATCAACACTTATAAATAAATTGCATTTTTATACTCCAGTGATGAATCTGCTGAGAGCAGAAAGATCAATGGAGGGAAGAAAATGGGGGAGAGAAAAGGGGAGGGATAGGGGAAGCACTGGGGATTAAATTAGAACAAATTATATTGGATGCTTTTATAATTATGTCAAAATGAATCCTATAGTGATGTATAACTGAAAAGAACCAATAAAAAAGAAATACTCATAAGACATTAGATTTGCAAAAAAGGATAAAAGATTTATACTAAATACTTCAAATCTTTTAAATTGCTAAGAGCAATGACAACAATTCAAAGAATTTGCTACTAGTAAACTTTTGACATATAAAGTCATAATGAATAATTCAAGAAGAAAAGTGAATCCAGAAGTACAGACCAGCATGCAAATAATTTATAAAGTGGGTGGATTTAAAGAAGCATGGGCTTTTGAAATAGATAATGGTAATGTCCAACTTGGAAGGGGCATGAAACAAAGTAGAAATAAAACATAATGCAACAAAGTATGAAGAATAGGAGAGGTGTGATTACAGACAAAATGTTACTTCATATAATTGTCAGGATAAGGGTATAAATACTGATGAATGTCAGACTTGCTGAGTCAATAACTCTGTAAAAATTAATATTATAAAATAAAAAATGAAAATACAATGTAGCCTCCAAACTCTTAAGAGAAAATAATTATTATATATGATTAATCTGATATAAGACAAGGCAAAACAAAGCAAAGTAAAATTACAGTTAAAAAATCACAAAATGACTTTTAAAAAATTAAAAAATGAAATTAAAAATTGTATTAAATTTAAAAAGAGAGATTCAGATAAAGAATAAGACACAAAAACAGAGCTACATGTTGATTATGTAATGCCAAATGCATAAGGTTAAGAAAAGTTTATATAGCTTTATTAAGATTGATATAAAAGATTAGAAGAAAAAGAGCATTATTTGGATGAGTAGAGCTAACAGGTTTTTAAAATAAGAGAACATCTATGCACATTTATATATGATGTATCTATATATTTAAAATATTAAAAAGTATTTATTATAAGAGGAAAATAAAATTGTGAAATTTTTAACTTTTCTCAGAATAAATATTTGAAAGAAGAGTACATATTTGGTACACTATAATGCAACAGGTAGAAGAAAAGTGAGGGTTAGCACTTCATCTTATCATTGCAGGCACCAACTTCTGTCACAAGACAACCTAAAGCTCAAGAAATAAAAAGAATGAATATGTGGGATGGCATCAAAATAAAAAGCTTACACACAACAACAACAACACAAATGATTAAGAGTGTGAAGAGAGAGCCTACAGAATGGGAAAAAATCTTTGCCAGCTGCACCTCTGACATGATTTTATTATCAAGAATATATAAATAACTCAAAAAAGCTTACCCCAGAAATATATAACCCAATCAATAAATGGGCAAAAGAACTAAAAAGACATTTCTCAAAAGAAGAAATGCAAATTGCCAACAAATGTACGAATGAATGTTCAACATTCCAGAAAAATCAGAGAGCTGCATTATCAAAACCACATGGAGATTCCATCTCATTCAATTTCGAATGGTAATCTTATTCAATAATGCAAATAATAATAAATGTTGGCAAGGATATGGGGGCAAAGATACACTCATACATTGTTAGTAGGACAGTAAATTAGTACAAGCCACTTCGGAAAGCAGAATGAAGGATTCCCAAAAGATAGAAATAGAACCACCACACGACCACTCCTTGATGTTTATCCAAAAGAACTAAAATCAATATAATATAACGATACAGATATACCAAAGTTTATAGCAGTGTTCACAGTATCCAAGTTATAGAACTAGCCCAGGTGCCCATCAAAAGGCAACTGGATAAAGAAAAGGTACACACACAATGGAGTCTTACTCAGCAATAAAGAAAAATAAAATTATGGCCTTTCCAGGTAAATGGTTGAAACTGGAGAACATCATGCTAAGTGAAATAAACCAGACTCACATATCTATCAGGGGTGTTTTCTATGATATTCAGAAGCTACAACAAAGTGAGGAGAAAAAAAGCAGGGGGGGGGGTCGTCAGATCTCACTAGGAAAGAGGGAAGATCAGTGGAGTAGAAGAAGGAGATGAAGGAGAAGGGAGGACAGATGGGAAAGGGAGGAACTACAGAATAATTTGACAGAATTATACTTTGTGCACATGTAAGTACACCACAGTGAATTTCATCTTCATGTATATCTACAAATTACCAATTAAAAATAAATAGAAGAAATACCAGGAGAATAGACCAATGGGAATAGGAGGACGGAAGAGAGGAGGGAAAGAGGAGACATCCAGGACTGAAATGGAGCAAATTAAATTCCATAGATACGATTATGTCAAAATGAACCCAAATATTGTGAATCACTATAATGCACTAATAAAAGAATTTTAAAATAAATACAATAAAGTTTTTAATAATTTAAAAAAGATTTGCTTGAGGAATGCATATAACCATATACTAAGCAATTAGGAAATGCATATTCTTTGCCAATCCACATAAAACATTTATAAAATTTATCTCCAGGACCATAAAGCGAGTTTTAAAAATTCTAAAAAGTCAACAGAGTATAGGATACAGTTTCAGGTAATAGTTCAATTACTGTAGAAAGAAATAATGATGAATCCTTCCCAGAAGTTTGAAAATTTAAAATATACTTCTAAGTATTTTATGAACCAAAGATCCAATCATAAATTTCAAATTTTCTTTCTCTTTACTTTAGAATTAAATGACAATGAAAATGCAGATTTTCAACATTTTGTAGGATATACTACTTATAAATGTAAATCTTAGAATAAAAAGAAAAAAAAAATTCAAAATGATTACACTAAACATCAGAATAAAAACTTAAAGTAAGACTAGCAGAGAAAAAATCTAATGGAAATAGATAAGAAGAATATGAAATGCATTGATTATATAGAGACCAACAATACAAATTTAGTAAAACTAAAACTTGTTTATTTGAAGGGCATAACGATAGACATAATATGTGGCTAGAATGAGAAAGAAAGAAGAGAGGGAGGGGGAGAGAGATGAAAAAGAGAGAGAAAGTTGAGAGAGAGGGAAAGAGGGAGAGCAAGAAGGGCAATGTGGCAATATTAGGGGACTTCTGTTTATGACCTTGTGGACAGTTATCATTAATCAGTTGTCACAATTAGGGCAAAATGGGAAGTCAAAGTAAGTATAAAAAATTCTATTTGAAGGTTTTTATAAAGGTAGTTTATAAGTGAATAAAGATTTTCTAGGTCATGATGGAGCAAGGTAAAGGACAGAGACTGAGGGACATGGGCAACACTATTGAAGTTCAGTTTTCCTCTAAGAAAATTTGCTCATTGAGGAAGTAGCAGTTTCAAGCTGGAGGAGCAATTTTGGTGGTCTTGGGCTAAATGAAATTGACTCTGGAGCCAAGAGTAGAGTTGCTGAAAACCACCTTCATCTTTCCTTTGGATAGACACATCTAAGATATATCTTGGGAATGAAAATGCTTGATATGTCATAGAATAGACAAATTGATCAATTAAATAAAACAGAGTCAGAAATCAACCTATATTTCCATGATCAATTGATTTTGCCATTGTATTGGTAATATAATGAGGGAAAGGAAAACATGCTGAAAAAAATTAGGTATCTGCATGGAAACAAAACAATGACAGAAAAAAAACAGGCATTACATTACAAACATTAAGTTCATGTGGATTCTGTAACTAAAATGAAATGCTAAGACAAAAAAAAAAAAAGCTTCTAGAAGAAAATAAGAGAATATCTTCGCTACTTGCGGGAAGCAATGGTTTCTCAGACAGCACTTTGACAACAATGACCATAAAAAGAAAGAGTTGATAAGAAGGATGTCATGAGTTGATTTGTGTCCCCTCAAAAAAGATATATTGAAGTCCAGATCTCCAGCACCCCATAAAATGACCTTACTTGGAAACAACCTTATTGCCTATGCAATTTGTTAAGATGAGGTTATAATGAAACAGAATGAGCCCCTAATGTAACATGACGGGTGGTGTCCTTATATGATGACAGCCAAGAGAAGAGACAGACATACAGAGGGAGTGAAGATGGAGGCAGGGCTGGTGACACCGCTAGAACCAGAAATACCAAGGACTGCAAGCAGTCGACAGAAGCTGGGAGAGGGGCATGGCATAGATCATCACTCAGAGCCTCAAAGAGAACAACTTTAATGAAGTGTTGATTTTTATCTTTCACAATCTCCAGATTGTGAAATAATAAATTTCTTTTGCTTCAGCCATGCAATCTTCAGTACTTTGTTATGACAGCCCTAGGAAAATAAATTAAACTTCTTGAAATTAAAAAATGCTGCTCACCAAAATCCAAAACTTAAGATAGTTGATATACAACTTACAAACTGGAAGAAATATTGTCAGAACACAAATCTGAAAAAAATAATCATATGTGAGATGTGTAAAGAATTCCCATAACTCAATCATGGAAGGCAAACCATCTGATTCAAAAATATAAGCACGGTTCCCCGGGGGTTTATCTCAGTGGTAAAGCACTCACCTGCCATGTAGGAAGCCCTGGGCTCAATCCCCAGCAGCAGCAACTCCAACAACAAGAAATTATAAGCAAAATATTTAAACACATACTTTTCAAAGTGAGATACACAATAATCAATAAGCATATCAAAAATGCCCAATATCATTTGCTGCTATGGTTTGAATATGAGATGTCCTCCAAAAGCTTCTGTTAATGCAGAAATATTCAGAGGTAAATAGTTAGATTATGAGAGCGGTAACCTAATCTCAGTCCAACCTAGTATGAATGGACTGACGTGGTAACTGTAGGCAGGTTGGGGCGTGGCTGGAGGAGGTGTGTCACTGGGGTCATGACCTGGAAGGATTGTTCTTCCTTGCAGCCTCTTCCCCCATCTTTTTCTCTCTCTACTTCCTGACCCTCACCATGAGTTTAGCAGATTTCCTCCAATGGGCTTTTCTTCTGTGATATTATGGGTCATCTTAGGACAATATCAATGGACTGAGACCTCTGAAACCATGAGCTCCCCCCACACTTTTCCTCCTTTAAATTGTGTATTTTTTTCCACAGTAATAAAAAAGCTAACTAAAAAGTTTACTGTCAAGAAAATGCTTATTAAAATCCTAAAATGATAGCATTGAACATCCAATTACAAGAGAAAAAGAGACAGAGAGAGGGAGGGAGGGAGGGAGGGAGGGAGGGAGGGAGAGAGAGAGAGAGAGAGAGAGAGAGAGAGAGAGAGAGAGAGAGAATTGAATGTTGAAGCAGGTTGGGAATAAACAAAACTCATTTTTCTTTGTAAGAATGTAAATGATATCAATATTTTGCAAAAGTTTGTTTCTTATGAAATTAAATAAATACTTCCTCTTTTACTCAACACTTTCACTCTTGGGTGTAAGTCTCATTAAACTGAGAACATGTATCCACAGCGAGTTGTACAAGAATGCTTATGAAAGCTTTGCTCATGCTAGCAAAAACTGAAAACATCCCACATGTACAATCAAATGACGGATGGATACAGAAGCAAAGATACAGTCATAGAGTATAATATTACTCAGCAATAAAAAGGAACAAATGAACAATAGGTGAAACAAATGGATGGAACTTAAAAACATTATGCTGAAAAATTAAGTCTTGCTTTAGAGTACATACTATATGATTCCATTTCTATGAAGTTCTAGAACATGCTAAAATAATTCATAATGGAAAAAAATCAGAAGACTGTCCCTGGGAAGATTAACTACAAAGGGACAAAAGGGAAATTTTTGGTGCCATAATATTTTATATATTGATAGAGGGTGAGTTCATAGGCACAAGCACTGGTCAAAATTCACAAAATGATATTGAGATAGGATAGAAGAAATAAGAAACAGGTAGAGACAGTCATACAGAAAGGATAAGAAAATAGAATTATTCAAATTCAAAAGTTCTGCATTCATTTCCAGGCCTGTATCCCTCAAAGACTGTCTCTTTTCCTGATCCATTACTCCCAAATTCTTGAGAAATCTGTAAATCTGTTATATGTGCACTGTGAACCGCCCAACAGTTAGATCAAGCAAAGAGAACGCAATTATGGGGTTCTTCAAGAATCCATAATTTAGGAAACTTTCCATGCTATCTATTGATCAGTTTAAGAAAATCACCTCAGCTTAAGAACCCAGAGATTGAAAAGACCACCAGAAATCATTTTGAGATCATTGGATTGATATCATTCTTACATACTTTTCCATACCCACACATTGCCGAGTTTCCTTTAACAGAAGACTGGGAACACCAAACCTCCTTACTCTAGAGATGGTCCTCATTATCCATTAAATGCGTGTTCTTTTCTTTACCCAAATAGGTGTCTATCTCAGGCTAGGCACGTCAGCGGTAGTGCAATTGCCTAGCATACAAAAGTCCCTGGGTTCAATCCTAAATACCACAAAAATAAATAAATGATAAGCATTTATCTGTTGAGTGTGTCCCTATTCCCCCTTAGTTATGTATCTGTTTTCCTAAATAAACATTGTCAATACCCTTGATTGGCACATTCTGTAATGCTTTTCCATCATATAAGCCAATGATACTACTGGGAGTTGAGCCCCTTTTCTTTTGGGGAAATCCTGGGATCCTTCTTGGGTGACAACTCTTCTCCTGTGACAATATAATTTTGCATCTCAGTGTAATGTTATGTTAAAAATAGAACAGTAAGTAAAAATCTCCAGTTAATATTATGAATGCCAAACTTTTAGGGATGCAATTTACTTTGAGATATATAAAGAAGCAAGACAGATTGATGGATAGATGTATAAATAGATTGATAGATATTTTATATGGCAAATACAGCAAATTTAACTGTAGAATCTAGTTGATGAGTGTATGTTGTTCACTGAACTGTTTTGTTCAATTTTTAAGTATGTTTGAAAATTTTATAATGAAGCATCAAGGGGAAAATGGAAACTGATTGTAGTAAGAATAAAATTGTAACAAACACAGAAGGCAAGAAGGGTAAAGAATATTCTAAAAAACTGGGCATTCAAAAAGTATGAAACTACAATGATAACAACAGAGGTGGCATTACAAATTAGTGACAAAAAATAGATCTAGTAATAAATGGTCTCAGAATAATTGATTATTCATAGGAAAAAAAGGAATCTCACATTCCATCAAAACAAAAATTCAGATGGATTAAAGATCTAGATATAGAAAAAAATTACATCATTTTTTGAAAAAATAGATTTTTATTTATAATCTTGGAATTGGCAAGGATTTTCTAAAATACAGAAAATAAAAGTCATAAAAAAATTAGCCTTAAATTCAAACAACTCTGTGTGACAAGGGCCATCATAACAAAAGTGAAAAGGTTAGTCACAAACTGAAAATTATCTTTTCAACCTTTATAATTAAGAAAGGGTTAGCATCCAAGAGGAAATAAAATTCCTACAATTAAAAAAATTAATAAAAATGGACCTCAGGAGATTCAAAGAGGCAGAATAGAAAAATCACACACACACACACACACACACACACACACACACAAATTTGTTAAGCCAAGTATCCTTGGGAAGATGATAAATACAGTTAACAGTGAGGAGACATTTATAGTATCTTACCACAGGCACAATTGAGAAGATGGGGAAAATAGGCGGATTTACACACTGACAAAGGCCACTAGCACAGTCAAAGGCACAAGGACCTAGCACCAGGGTCTTTCTTGAGAAATTCACACAAATGTACATAAGACATTTTCATTGCAGTTCTGCAATGCAATCTAAATATAAACTGATAAAATATAGAAAACTTTATTGTATCAGATTTGTGTTTATGGTGATGAAATAGTAGAATCTAAAATTAAAAAAAATAAACTCTACATGTGGCATCATGGGTAGACATTAAAATGCAATGTACGTAAAGAACAGAACTGCAAAATATCACATTCAGAATGATACCACTTAAGAGTCATATTAAATACTAAAAATAATAGAAGATATGGTTTAGAGACCCAAATATATCTAAAATAATATTTTAAATACATGTTTTGAAGTGATATCAGTTTTAAGATAATATTTATCCCATGGAAGATAGAGAAGGAATTGTTGAGGAGATATAGGTCTATAATTTCATTTCATCTTAAAAGAAAGAAGAAAGGTAAATATAGCCAAATTTGTTAATACAGGTATCTGACATGTGACTTTACGTAATTTCCTTTTTGTTTAAAATTTTCCAAAATAAGATTTTAATTTTTTTTCCAAAGGAAGGAAAAATTCACAATTCATTTGTTTATTCTGCAAGGGAAATAATACAGAGTTTTGAATGACTACAACATGTACTTGATTTTACTTATTTACATGCTTGAAAAGAGTTGTTCATTTTTTAAAAGCAATTTTCTACAAAGTTCCATCAGAGTTATTTTCTCTTTCCAGAAGGTGCTAGAAATAAGTAAAAGGCATCACTAAGCACATTTCAAGCATCACCAAAAGTGGCCAATCTGGAACAAAGCTCTCACTCATGGGGGGAAAAACCTTCTATTCCTGAAAGTCCAACCAAGGGACAAGAAAACTAGTTATATTTGTGTTGCATATTTTAAACTTAATTTTGGTTTTAATTATTGTCTTTTTTTTAAAAAAACGGCAGTATAGAAAGATAGCCCAAAAATAACATTTAAGGCTCCTGATGTAAACTACCCTCAGAATTATGAACTTCCATTTCTCTAGCCATTAAATTCTGATATTTTGCTTTGCAAATACTAGATCTTTAGATAAATTTTAATAATGCAAACCAATAGTGTTTCAGTTTGGTAATCTTTCAAAAAATGGAATCAATTAGGTAATCAAAGGTTTAAAGTCTTAATTTAAAGCCAATAGCAAGTAGTCCCACGTTCTTGAATCCTTTCGCAGTGTCAGAAAATATCCTCTAATGATATTATCTCCTTTTTTACAACCCTGTGTAATAATCTTATACCAGAGGATATTGAGGATATTAATTAGTATTGCCCAGGGAACATGGCTCGAATGTAGCACTGTATCTCTTCAAATCTAGCAAGCAGCACAATGTATAGCGGTGCTTAGGAAACATTTGGTGTGATTATTGAGTAGATAGAGACATGAGCAGGAGCTTTTTAGATAGAGAGATGGATGAATATCTAGTTTCATATCATGGTGCTTTTACTATACCACATTGTTTCTCTGATAATTAGCTCCTCATTAATGAATATGAGTATGTTGCCGACTTGTTATCTATATAAATGCCTAATTATGAGGAGTACATTTTAATCTGATTTTAAACTGTATAATAATCTTACTGATGAACTGACCCATCTATATACCTCAAACTGAAAAGGTTCCTATGAACTTATTGCTCATTAATTCTATCTAAAACTAAATTTAAGATTCTTACTTATTTACCAAGTAAGGCATTTGACACTTAGCATGTACTTCTTGTTTTATCCATAGACATTTTCTTCTTTTGATAGTATGTGATTAATATTACAGATATAGTTGTTTAATAAATTTTTATTTTATTTTTTTTGAAAATTAAATGAATGAGTTATTAAATATTCATCTCCAACATGCCATTCTGCTCAATATATTCATTCATAATGAACATTTGGTAAATAACATTTACTTATTTATTAAATAAATACAGAATACAGTGTTGATCCAGAAGATAGTGGTTTTTGTTTGTCTGTTTGTCTTGATTTTGGCAACGCTGGTGATTGGATCCAGGACCTTGTGTATATTGGGCAAATGCTCTGCCACTGAGCTGCACCCTTGGCCCAAGATAGCAATTTTTTACTCATGAAACTTAAAGGGTAATGAGAGAAACACACAAAAATTTTTAAAAATCCATTAACAATTACAAATGATGTCAAGTTCCATAAATAAAATAAATATTGTATAATGACTCACAAGAACTTACTCTGATAAGGTGGTTAGGGAAGTTTTTCTAAGGAGGTGCCATGGAGACCAAGATGGAAGAAAGTAGCCCCAGACCCCTGGAGAGTGAAAAAGCACTGGCTGTCAATGTGTTTAGGGTGGAGATTTTAAAGGGCCTTCTCAATCCAGTATCTGAAAGTTTCTTGCCAAAATGCCAGAGAGAAAGTTGCTCAGCTTCACTTAAGAAGAGATTCAGGTAAAAGACTTAAGATGACCCCTAATAGCAGAGGTAAGGGTTGAGGGCAAGGGCAGACAGAAATATTGAAAGCATTCATGCAGGAAGCTTTAGAGGTTCTTACCCAGGCAACAATTGGGGGAAACCTGTAGATTGGTAGGACCTCTGTTTAATGAAGCAGGATTTTTGATGAGCATTAGTGCCAGGAAGCAGGTCAAGTACAACTGGACTTTGCAACTTGTGTGGCATTCAAGACTAATAGAAAGCGAAATCTATTTAACTTACAGTTTCATCTCAAATAAAACACATTCCATGTAGAAACATCTGAAACATCTGAAAGATATCCATGTGATTTCACCCAAATTCCATGTGTAGATTTCTAGATATCTCTCCTGAGCCACTCACACCCTTTATCCAAAGCTCTGAATGTGAAATTATTTAGCCTCCATCCCATTTCCACCTGCTCTCCCACTTCTTGAACTCTTTCTGTTTGACCTACTCACTATTGTGCCATTAGTGCCCAGCCAGTTTTTTCATTATGTTGAAAGTGCTCAATAAGTAGTTGATGAATGAAAGAATGGATAGATGAAAGGATGGGTGGATGGATAGGGAGGTAGATGAGTGGGTGGATGGATAGGTGAATGCATGGATGGCTGCATGCATGAAAAAGGAGCAGGGAGGAAATCAACTGAGTCATAAAAAGAATGGTTAAAATGGCCTCTTCAGATCATTAAAATGGGACTGAGGATATATAGAGTAGGTGCATTGCTTATCATTAAATAGCCATGTGCACTATATTTAAAAACAAGGTTCATGTGCAATTCTATTTTTTAAAAAAATATATTTCCAGGCCAGTTGGATATCAGGTGAAAATTTCACTTGCTTATGTGCACACTACTATCATACCCAGGTTATGGGGATTTCATAAACAGAAACTGTGTGTTCCTGGGTATGTAGTCACACATTCTGTTTCTTCAAGCATTCACAAGATCCATGTGAGTAAAGAGTTAAAAATGACCTTAGAGCTGCAGGTTTTCATTCACTGGGGAAATCATAGAATAGCAATTTAACAACCCTCTAAGTGCAGAGCTACAAGCAAACAATGAATTCTGTCTTGTGTAATGCTATTATTCAATTGTTTTGCCGGAACTAAAAATGTGACAAAGATATGAGAAGCTGGAGAAACAAGAACAGAATAAAGAAGTTTAATAATTAGTTGAATTCTGCATTTTAAAGCAACAAGGGGAAAAATGATAACCTTTAAAATCTATTTTCTCTTCTTACTTAAGAACAGGTCATGTCAGATAAACAAAGGCTCAAATCAGTGCCCATATGACTGACTCATAGGGGGACTGAACATGAATTGCAGTCTCTCATCTCCAGCTTTTAGTGACACCTCCATATGGTTTATCCTTCAGTGAGACCATGGAGATCTGTTAATGAGCTTGAAAGAGTTGGCTGGTTAGTTGGCAAGAGTTACCTGCCATTAGCTATTTAGAGTTTTGTAAATCAAATTGCTGATTCTGAGAGACCCCCTCCCCCTTCACCCCAAAACGTGAGTCATTCTCTCATTAGTGGCCTGCTTTCAGCAATTTGTAATTACAGATTGTGTCTCTGTTAATCACTTGACAAATGATACTTCTCTGCCCACAGGTTTACTGAACTTAGTTTACTTTGAAATCATTTCAAATGAGTCTGATGTAAATTTGATTTTGATTGTCTACTTTAGTCTTCGAGATATGTAACCTGAATTTTAACTTTTTTTTTCTCCAAAAGAACCATATATATCTTGTATTTCACAAATAATTTTACTCTGGGAACATTGTGTGTGTGTGTGTGTGTGTGTGTGTGTGTGTGTCCGTGTGTGCTTGCACCTTACTAGTCTATACACTAGTGTATGTCACTGGTTTTCAGATTAACAGGACATTTGACAAGATCTGGCCCGCAAATGGTTTTAATGTGCTTTCCATTTCATAATTTACATGTTCATGCCCCTCCCCTAAACCCAAGAGTTGGGGGTGGGGAGACTCATGGAGTAAATAAAAAATATAGTGTGCTACAAAAAAAAAAAAAAAATGTCTTTTAGTGAGCCTGGCAGCACCCTCAATTTTTTCCAGGCAGGCCTTCATTTCAAACAAAAGACCGGAAATTATGGTTGTCTGAAAATCTAAGAACAAGAGCAATAGAACATATGCTCCAGCTTTATAAATAAGAAAAGCACTATACAGTACATAAGCAACTGCACTCACAGAGCTCTGGTCTCTTCCTTATGCTGGGGTCCATGTGACATCATATGATTCCAACACCTAATTTGCCTCACTACCCCACCCATATATGGTAGTTACTTGGATGCTGAAACAGTGAGTCTAAATTAAGCACATGTTCTAACTTTGCAAAGAAAGTATCAAGACTCTAGTATGTATTTTAGCAGAGAAATAGACACACACTTAATCCCTTCAGATTTAGACCAGATTGTCAGCCTTGGAGGCATTTTTCCCCCTCGGCTTTTTCATTTGTATTGCTAACCTCGGAGCATTTTAATACTTAGGACCCTGATCCTTCCAATGACAAAATCCCATAGAGCATTATCATTGCGGTGGAAAAAAAATAAATTACTATGCTTTTTGTTCTCTTTCACTGTAGAGCATTCTGCTTGCAATTTAGATTGAACAGAAAATCTGCTAATATCAAAAGGACGGAAGATCAAGGTACCCCGTGAAAGTGTACAATGCCATTTTTAAAATATAAATAATGGCATGCAATTTAGAGCTCTCTTTACTCAGTGTGGTCCCAAATGAAATACAAACTTGCAAGACATAGGAGATAAAGTTGGTAATATTTAAAGGTGAATACTTCAGTTTCTTATTAGCCTGATATCTGACAGTTATTGAATCATAATATGGGAAGAATTTCCCTAAGTGTAGTGTGCAGTATTAGAAAATAACTTATTGCTCGACAAAGTACAAGGTGGGAGGAAATAAAAAAGAGAATGAGTGAGTCTTCTGAAAAGTAGAATTATTCTAAACTGAATGATGCAAGCACCTGCATTAGGAAATTAACATTGTTTTGGCTTTTTTCCATTGGCCAACTTGTTTTCCATACTCAAGTGTGAAATGGCCAGCAGAAATCGGTTTGACAAAGACAATGACTCAGAGCTTCTAAATATTTTCATGAGTTGAATGTGCCCTAGGATAAAAAAATATTACATTTCCCAGAGTTGGGCTATTTTATTAGAATAATGCTCAGTGAACAGGCTTTTGAACATCATATTATTTGAAAAACAAGTTGAACAAATGCTTTTACATTTGGATATCACATAGAACAATGGATATTTCATAGTTCACTTCTAATAAGAAACGACAAGCTTTTCAATTCTTTTTCTAATTTTTTTTTGATAGTGCTATGGTTGGCTTGTAGATTTAGATGGGACTAAATTAATCACCTTCCTCTACAGAATGTTGTTATATTGGAATACAAGAGGAGCATCACACAGAGATTTACAGAATAAGTCATCAAAAATATTTGTCTTACTGAACGTAAGTTACATGAGCAAGTGATAGCATTTCATCTGGATTTCCAGGTTGGAAAAATTAGTAGGGAAAGTAGATAGCTATTTCTGGTTCCTTATTTGGTTCAAGTCTCTGTTGTGTTATCACCTCCTCAGAGAGGTGTTTCCTAACTCAGTTTGCTAAAAGAGAGCTTCCTTTGCTCTTGAAACTATGGAAAAAATAAGCAGAGGGACAATCCAGTTACCAAATGCAGCAGAGATATTATTGGAAATTAGTTTGTGTTATTCTTTACATTTATAATGTGCTTTAATTATTAACTTTTTACACTACCTGATCTTATTTCTTGTTTATCATTTGTCTTTTCATCCATAATTTAGGCTTCATGTGGGTAGAGACTTTTTGATTCAGCACTGAGTCACTGGGGCCTGGAACAATCCTCAACAGTAGATATCTTTGTTTCTCAAATGGGTGGATTGTGCAATTCATTGTATGTATAAAGCCAATGCACATCCCTTTGGATGATCCCATATGACTTTACAAATGTTTTTCCTATAACCAGTCTCTGTCTACTGAGTACTTAGGCCTGCTATTTGGGTAGGTGTAAAGCTAGTTGATTGAAGGAATATTTAATATGCTCTTATCTTTTATGAACTCTGTAGGAGAAATTTATTTCAAGATCAGGAATAATCTCCTGAGTAATTTATTTGCTTTTGCTTAATTATTTAATTGATCAAGTTTTTCTTTATAAATGGATTCTGAAAAACAGAATAAAACCCCAGGTTTTATAATATGCCTTTTAGTTTGCCCATTCAAGAGCTTCATTTTGTGACCTCGACCATCTTCTCACATATGGTTTCCTTGATTGTTAGGGACTCAGTCAGTCAGGGTCATGACAAGAAAGCTATCTCTAGAAGCAGGAGGCTAAATCCAATCCCAGGTTTGCTCTTCACTAGCTGGCTGAATTTACTCAAAGTCTCTGAACTTTCACTTCCTTAATTGCAAAATGGTGACAAATATTAATACCTACATCACAAACCCTCTCATGCACAGTACTTTATAAGGATTAAATAATTTAAAATATGTGAGGCAGTGGGGAAAGTGCCTGGCACATTTTAAAGGTTCCATAATGTTAGCTATTATTTTTACCAGGACTTTAAATCCTCTGTGGATCAAAGTAACACAGAATAGAATTTAAAAATACTAAATATTTCCTGGGAGCCGGACACTTTGAAAAGTGCCAAGGAGATGAGAGTGAATAAAGTAAACACAGAAAGTCAGGCTGCATGTGGTATGTAACACAGGGGTAGATAGGACTAAACTGATATGTCCCAGAAAGGGTGGTCTCTACACTGAAGAAGGAGGAGAAGCGTCTGGGGAGAGAACAGTAACATGAGCCTGGACTGGCATGAGCAGGGAAGGTGGGTGTTGTAGAGAGGTCAGTCTTGTGGTGACAACTGCAGGCTTGGAGCAGATGTCAATCAATTCCTAAATGTATCCCAATATTAGTTCTTGCACGTTCTGGATCATCTTCCATTCTTTCTCGGTTGAGAAGAGACTTCCATCATTTGTTTAATTCGTCAAAGCCAGAGGTCAACTGCATGAAGAAGGTAGCTCCTGTGATTTAATCTGACTTGCTCCTGATGTGTTTGAGAAACCTTTCCCTTAAAATAGACTAGTGTATGGCTGCCACTTGCGATCAGTGCAGGAGGTGTCGTTTCAGTAAGAGGTTAGAGTCTCAGCACTGCCTCTGCATGGGCTCTCACCCCACCCTCCTGCTTCTCACCCCACCCTCCAATCCACTGCCTCCAGAAACAAATCCAGGTGTTTCTTAAACTCTTTGAATCATCTTTAGTAGTAATTTATTCCATATGTTTATTGCTCTTTGTGTGAAATAATTTCATCAAGTTCCCTTTTTTCTTTGTCGCTGAATTCAAATTAGCCAGCAGTAGAATCCAATCTAGGAGTAACACTTTTAAAAACACCAGCTCCCGTGCTGAGGGAAGCCAAGGGATGTTGTAGCATGTGTGCAGAACAAGGAAAAAAAGAACAACAAGCAATTGGGGCTTGATGACATTAGTTTAAGAGGAAAAGAGAATTTCAGGAATACCTAGCAGGGGTTGGAGGAGCCGCTTTGCTCAAGTTCTTACTATATTTTGCATTTCCCCAGGGTGTCAATTTTATGAAACAAAGTGACGGGATGATTTCTATCACTTGAGAAGCTGTGTTAAAAAAATTTGATGCACTGGAAACAGCAAAAATTGTTATGGTAGGAATCAAATTGGTGCTTCCTTGCTGGAAATGAACGAAGCACTAGTGCCTGTCAGTTTATTTCTGAACCCTGCTTTTCAAACTTTAATTTGAGATGGTGGGAGGAGGTTTAATGGAAATCTCAATTGCTGTTAGAAGAGGACTATATTTTAAACTTTGATTTCATCGTTGTCTCCATGCTCAGAAGAAAATTATTCTTTATACTTAGAAGTGAAAGCACTGTCAGTTCTAAATCTATTAATGAGGGGGTAAAGGAGAGGGGAAGAGAGGGGGTGCAATATGTACAAAATGAATGGATTCTGTAATTAGTAAATAAAACTGCTATTTCTAAATCAATGCACTGGCCTGTATGAGATGACAACAGGAAAGATATTCAATGATTTGCCTTTTAAAATTAGCAAAATTTTGTGTTTTAATCAGTTTCTGCTATATTTCACCATGGAGCTAGAGTTTACTAACAAACATTTCCCTCTTACCCACTGTTCTAGAAACTCTTGCAAAAATAATTGTCATCATCATTTTTATCTACTGCTTTTTCTTCAGGGATAGAAGACTTTTATGCAACAGAGATGATGGTAACTACTGGATTCATCCTGCTAATGAAAAACTGAAAGAATGTTCAGAAGCCAGTTTCTTGTTTGAAAACTCATGATACATATATACTGAGAGTTGATTATTGAAAATTATGATCACTATACCAACAATTAAAACTGATTTGCTAAACGTTAGTTAGGAGGTACCATGCTGAGGACTGTATATATGTTATCTCATTCGAATATTTAAATAGCTCTAGGATGTTTCAGTAATGATTATCCCCATTTTACAGATTGCAAAATTAAGGTACAGTAGCTCAAAAGTGGCAACTGGCATTCAAACCCGAGTCCATTTGTATGTAGGGTCTGAAGTTCATAGTTATTTTAAGATGTGTTGAAAGGTATATCACAACAATATTACTTTAGAGATCATTCCTATTTAGACAGATAATTGAATCTGGCTCATAACTTTCTTAAAATGTTCCTTTGAGGCTGAAATTTTCTATACTTGGTGTCCATCCAACTGTGTGGTGGCAGGAGGCAAAGAAAATACAGCAAGTTCTGGTAGAGGCAGGAACAGATTTTAGAATTCTGTTTAGATTTTGAGACAGGCTGGAGCCTGGACCGGAATCCAAAGCCTGTTGAAACAGAGTTGCCTCTTCATAACAGCATGGAGTAAGATTTCCATAGAAACTTAACTCACACATAAAACCTGACTTGGGGTTAAATGAATGGAAACAGTACTTATACTTATCATTTGGTCCACACTGATGTTCGTAGACTTGATTACGCTGGTTTTCTAGGTTTCCTGCATTCTGTAGCAGTGGGTTGGAGCTCTGTAATCCCAGAACAAGAGTGAGAGTTTACCCTCTTATGTGCCTACTGATGGGCCCTGGCTGTGCTTTTTACTCCTGAGTGAGGAGTCATGGGGTTCTAGCCTGGACTCTGGAGTACTAATATAATATCATATGAGGTCCCTAAAAAGGTGAGAGAGTTGTCTCCCTTGAGTTTCTCTTCCACTCTTCCTTCACCTGCAGTACCTGGCCCTGACCTGTATATTATACCTGAGACCGTTCGTGAACTTTTGCCCACAGCTGGCCTAAGCAAATCAGGACCACTCAAAGAACGGAGAGGTGGAGGAAGTCTTCTTTAAGGGATGAAATAAACAAACAAAAGTTCATACCCCATATGTGGCTTTCTTTATTTCCCTCCCAGGCTTCCTTTTCATGTAAGGTTCAGGGTTCTTCAGAGAGTTGATGACTGTACTTCAATCATGTTGTAACCACATTAGTGTTGACCTTTTTGCTGAATCACTCTCTTGCTTGTTCTTGCTGCCACTTATGTATGATTCTACTATTGCATTTCCTAACCTGTATTAGGGGCTTCTGTTTCCAAGTCAGCATCCTCCACCAAACTCTGATATTTCTGACTCCATCAGTTTTATACCTTGAATATGTAAGAGAGGGCAGGTGCTCATTAAATGCTTGCTCATTGCACCAGGGGATACAAATAATAGAAACTTTAAAAAAAAAAAATCCAAACATTTCTTTAACTATGTTCCACCAAAAAATCAGGAGAACTATGCTTTTACACTCTTAAATAAGAAATTCCTAATTAAATTGGTATAAAGATACACTCATATACATTTGCATCATTTATTAGAAATGAAAAATGCAATGCATGATTTTGAATGCAATTGAACAGTGTTCATGCCTTCAGTAAATATTCATTGATCATCTACTAAGTACATGTAGGGATTGGCAAATGAAGCTAAAGATCCTACCCTCAGGAGGTTATATTTTGGCAAGGAAGACAAATGTTAAAAATAAGTAGTGACAAAATGAGATTTTTTTTTTCCAAGATGCCAAGTGCTATTTTAAAAATGTGGGAAAGGATAACTGGGCGAAGAAGAGGGAGCGCAGACGATGTTCAGGCCAAGAAGAAGCGGGCACTTAGAAGGTTAAAACACAATTATTAAGCAAAGACTTGAAGGTGGAGGAGTTAGCCACACACATATTTAGGGAAGGAGCATTGCAGGCACAGGGAAGGCTTTAGGTGGGAGGAAGAGTGCCTGGTATGCTCCAGAATCTGGGATGAAGAGCTCAGGAATGAGGTAAACAAGATCACTTGGAGTCTGGTGGATAGTTCAAAGACTCTTGGTTTTTGCCTGAGGGAAATGGGGAGCCATTGGTAAGATTGAGTGATGCAATGCAATTTACTTTTTAAAAAAATTGCTCTGTGCTCTGTTGAGAATACACCTACAAGGACAAGGGTAGAAGCAAGGAAAACCAATAAGAGAAAAGCTGGGGGTTGGGGATGACAATGGTACCAGTGGAGGTGACAGAATGCTAGGATGCTAAACATAGTTTGGAAGCCTCATTATTAGATTGCTGAAACTGTACAATGTAACATCTCTGTAACTTATCATGTCACTAAGCATTCTGATCTTTGATTTTAAAGCTCATGTTAGGTGAAAACATAATTCACATGGAAGATGTTTCTTTTCAAATATATATATATATATAATATATATATATATATTATATATATATATTTAGTTGTAGTTGAACACAATACCATTTATTTATTTTTATGTGGTGTTGAGGATTGAACCCAATGCCTCCCATGTACTAGGCGAGCACTCTACTGCTGAGCTACAACCGCAGCCCAAAGGAAGATGTTTCTTTAATAAATAAGATAATACAGGAATCTAAAATAAATCTTCAAAGTATCCATAGGGTTATGGGAAAAAATACACACACACACACACACACACACACGCATGCATATAAACACATAGGTGTACGTTATACATAAATATGCATATAAATACATACATCCTCATATGCATATCTCAACAATAACAAATAATTAAAGTAATCTATACATTAAATTTTCATTAATATTTTTCAGGTTTTGTAAACATTTCTTTGTTATGTGTAATTGAAACAAAAGCAATGGATTCCTGAACATGAACAAGGTGAATTTTCATGGCAACCTTTATTATTTCATCTGAAAGAAGCACAGATTTTATTTCAGAAGGTCTAATAGGACAGAGTAGTTTTGATGCTAAATGGACAAACAGGTTTCTCACATGAGCCAACCCAAAGAAGCAGAAAGAAGAGACTCTTCCAGGCACAGGACTATTCATAAATGTCTAGCCCGGCTGTTATCTGGGGTGGGAAGGGAACTAAAGATGAGCCTACCAATTAAATGTGAGATCATCCATGAAGGCACAAGAGCTGCAACAGGTAGTCAGAGAAAGATTGAATATGATTTGTTTCGAGAAACTCCTAGACTAGAGAGACAGAAGTTAATCTCTATGGGTAGAAGTATGGCCACACTCTGAAACCAGGCAGAAATTGAATGTTTGACAAATTTTTGGTAGTTTGACTATTAAAATCCCTAGTCATGGATAATAATACAAAGCTCCTTGGAGGGCAAAATGAAAAAGCATCAAAATAATATTTGCTTTCATCTGTTCAGATACAATGCCGAGAACGCCGCTTGTTTGTAGTTTCTTCCCGGGGTGCATTCTGAATCCCATACATTTCAGTTCCAGGGAGAGCAGTGCCGAGGTGGAGGGAAAAAGCCCAAATTTCTCTTGTCTGATTTAAAAAACTGTACCCCACAGTGAGCTTCTCTGTTTGTCAAAAAACTCTAATTGGTGTTTTCTCCACTTTCTGCTTGGCTGGTTTCTTTTTATTGATTTCATTTGGGGTTTGTTAGGCTGTATTTGGAGCCCTTTCCAGAGTGTGTTTGGAAGCTCATTTTTAATTTTAATGAAAATGCATTTTTTAAAAAACGTATATTACACCACCCCACCGACTTTGCTCAAATAAACCTGCTAATGTTTTCAGTGATTTCCAACCATTTTAGTGCCCTTAGTTTCACTCACGAAAGGGACCCCTGTGCTACTCCTGGCAAGGTAACAAGATTAAGTAGTAAAATGAATGTTCTTCACTGCTTTTGAAGCCTCTTATACCACAAAAGAAAAAGATTCATTCAGGAGACTGCCTTGGAGAATAATGAATCAGAATCCAGAAAGCAGAGGGTTTTCCCCCTCTACTTCAGTTATAAACAGCTTCTGTTTCCCAAACAGAACTCTTTCATCATTCAGAAGAACCCAGATCTACCGCAATTGGCCAAAAAAGAAATTCAAAACTTAGCAATCAATATTTGATTTAGACTTAAACTATTATATACTCATAAATTTGGTAACTAGGAAATATTTATCTCATTTTTGTCTAATATTTGTCTCATATTAATCTTTTATTGATCCTTTAGAGCACTTATGGCCAAAGGGATAGAAGCTAATGGTAGAACTATTTAAAGCAATGAAAAGATTACATTATGAAACATGATCAAGAGCCCTGGGATCAGAAAGTTGCCATTTTTCTTGCCCACAAAGTTACTATCATGATAGTGTCCAGGCTGAACACCAAGGTATCAGTTTCAGGTCTTCTCTCTCTTTCATTGGCCAAATAGTCCTGAGTTCTGGATATTTTATTTTAAATATCTCTGAGAACTAACTTTTTCTCTCTATTATTACCTTAGATCAAGAACTTACCAGCTCTCTCAATGATATTCACAAGTGTTTGTCAACAGTCTCTACTCTTTCTTTAATGCTGCCATTACTGTCTTTCATAAACAAAATCTGATAATACCTTTCCTTTGGCTTTAAAAAGGCCAAGGAAAAAATAGAGCTAATATTCTCTGTTGAAAATAAATCAGGTTCAACTACTCTAAGATAGCAGAACCTTCATGAACTCTTTCTAACCTACTCTCGGCTTCATTTTACTTAAGGTTTTTCCTGTAAGCTCCTTTCCCTAGCTACCTTGAAGAGGAATGGTTCTTCAGTACATCTATTGCCCTGCATGCCTATCAGCTTTAATATATGAAGTTCTCTATTTTCGGCAAGTAGTGTGATGTAACAAGAGAAAAAAAAAAACGGCCTTGGAACAAGATCTGGGCCAGAATTCCAGGT
Organism: Callospermophilus lateralis; assembly: GCF_048772815.1. NCBI lineage: Eukaryota > Metazoa > Chordata > Mammalia > Rodentia > Sciuridae > Callospermophilus > Callospermophilus lateralis. The sequence continues at coordinate 41,072,682 of NC_135307.1, read as the reverse complement.
CTATTATGTCCTGATTAATAATAGCCCTTCATGAGTTTGAGTCTTAATTTCTTCAGCTAAAATATGCAGATAGTAATATCTGCTTTCCAGAAATGTAACAAGGGATTCAATGAAATGATTTATGTGGACTCACCTCATAGAGTTACCTGAAAGATCTAGGCACTTATATAGTTTGACTATCCTTATTCGTAATGCAACCTGTGTTTAAAAAAAAAAACAAAAGAAAAAGGAAATAAAAAAGAAATTAGTCTACATATATGGGAGTGACTTATAGAACCCAAAGGTAAGAATGAAATTTGGGCTCAGAAATCTATGGGGTTAGGTACTTAAATACTGATAGAGTCTTTTTAAATCCATGTTATATCTGTGTTTTCTGAGCATATCTACTGAGTGTTCTCTCTTACTCTGTGCTGGATGCCTCTGCAGTTCAGTGGACACAATAGGACTATAGATTTCAAATTTGACATGTTTCAATCATGACAATTAAAATTCAAATGCCTGGGAAAATTTTTTGTTCATCTTGTGTCAGGTGGTTCCAAAAGGGGCAGGAAATCTGGAGAAGTAGGCATGTAGAAGTATCCTTTGGTAGAAAATGCTGCTGGCAGGTGACACTATGTGTGCACTACCTATCTGTAAAAATTCTCCCCCTTACTCTTCCCCATCTACTTATGCTATGCCTTCGATATCAACTAAAACAGTAACTTCTCTCGAGATTTTCTTTCCACTTCCCTCCAGTGCCCAGCAGTTTCCTAATGTTACCCTTGAACCTCAGCACTTTTGAGAACATCTACGTAAAGGAAACATTACCAAATGATGTTAGTCTAGGCCTTGAGACAATGAGCACCTTGAGGACAGAAGCATCATCTTGTTCATTTTTCTGTTCCAAAGATCTGGACAGTCCCAGGTTCACAGTCATTCTCAATTTATGTTTGTTGAATGGATAGATCAGGAATTTGGAAGTCGGCATGTAACTGACAACTCTTCTGACTATTTTTAAAGAGCTCCATCTTCTCTGTTTTTAAAGTTTGAATGAATAAAAGTGGCAATATCCTTGCCTTGTTCCAGTTTTTAGAGGGAATGCTTTTAATTTTTCTCCATTTAGAATGATGCTGGCCTTGGGTTTAACATATATAGCTTTTACAATGTTGAGGTGAGTTCCCACTAACTCTAGTTTTTCTAGTGTTTTGAACATGAATGGATGCTGTATTTTGTCAAATGTCTTTTCTCATCTTTTGAGATAATTCAGTGATTATTCTCTTTAAGTCTATTGATTTCCATATGTTAAACCAACCTTGCATCCCTGGGATGAACTCCACTTCATTATGATGCACTATTTTTTATATGTTTTTGTATGAAATTTGCCAGTGTTTTATTAATAATTTTTGCATCTATGTTTATCAGGGACATTGGTCTGAAGTTTTCTTTCCTTGATGTGTCTTTATCAGTTTTGATATAAGGATGATACAAGGTTCATAGAATGAATTTGGAAGGGTTTCTTCCTTTTTTGTTTCATGGAATAATTTGAGAAGGATTGATTTACCTTGTTTTTTGAAGGTCTTATGTATCTCAACTGAGAATCTGAGTGGTCCTAGGCTTGTCTTTGTGGGTAGGCTTTTGATGGCATCTTCAATTTCATTGCTTGAAATTTATCTGTTTAAATATGTTCTTCTGATTAAATTTGGGAAGGTCATATGTCTCTAGAAATTTGTTGATGTTTTCAAGATTTTCTATTTTATTAGATTATAAATTTTTCAAACAGTTTATGATTATTGTCCACATTTCAGTAGTATCAGTTGTGATATTTTTCTTTTTCATAGCAAATTTTAGTAATTTGTGTTTTCTGTTCATTAACTTGGCTAAAGGTTTATCAATTTTATTTGTTTTCTCAAATAGACAACTTTTTGCTTTGTTGGTTCTTTGTATTATTTCTTTTGTTTTAATTTCATTGTTTTCAGCTCTGATTTTAATTATTTCCTGTCCTTTACTGCTTTTGGTGCTGATTTTTCCTTCCGTTTTCTAAGGCTTTGAGAGGTAATGTTAGGTTATTTATTAATTGACCATTCTATTAGTGAATGAGCTTTATGCAATAAAGTTTCCTCTTAGCACTGTGTTTATAATACCCCAGAGATTTTGATATATTGCTATTCTCATTTACCTCTAAGTATATTTTTTAAATTTAATCCCTGTTTTTTTCTGCTATCCATTAGTCATTCAAAAGTGTATTATTTAGTCTCCAGGTATTAGACATAAGAAAACAGTTAAAGGGTTATAAATAGAAAAAGAACTCAAACTATCCCTGTTTGCGAACATAAGATTCTAGAAGACCTAAAAAACTCCACTAGAAAACTTCTAAAACTCATAAATTCAGAAAAGTAGCAGGATATAAAATTAACACCCATAACTCAAATGTGTTACTATACATCATTGATAAATTGACTGAAAGAAAAATTATGAAAACTTTCCCATTCCAAATATCTTCAAAAAATAAAATATTTGGGAAAGTGAAGCAGAAGGTATCACAATATGAGAACTTAAATTATACTACAGAGCTATGGTAACAAAAATGGCATAGATTGGCACCAAGAGACATGAAGACCAATTGTATGGAATAAAAGACACAAAGACAAACACTCATAAATAAGTACAGTTATCTCTTACTAGACAAAGGTGCCATAAACATACATTGGAGGAAAGATAGTTTCTTGAAATCTGTATGTAAAATAAGAAATTAGGGCCCCCTCTCTCACTCTGCACAAAATTAAATTCAAAGTGGCTCAAGGACATAGGCATTAGACCAGAGACCCTATGACTACTAGAAGAAAAATTAGGCCCAAATCTTCACCATGTTGACTTCCAAACCAAATTCCTCAAAAAGACTTCTACAGCACAAAAAATAAGTCAAGAATTGATAAGTGGATTGATATCAAACTAAAACGATTTTTCACAGTAAAGGAAACAATCAAGAATGTGAACGGAGAGCCTACAGAATGGGAGAAAATCTTTGCTACCTACACCCCAGATACAGAATTAATCTCTAGAATTTATAAAGAACTCCAAAAACTTAGCACCAAGAAACCAAACAACCCAATCAATAAATGGGCTAAGGAACTGAACAGATACTTCACAGAAGAAAAAATACAGTCAACAAATACATGAAAAAATGTTCAACATCACTAGCAATTAGATAAATGCAAATTAAAACTACACTGATTCCATCTCACTCAGTCAGAAGGGCAAATTTTCAAGAATATGAGTAACAGTAAATGTTGGTGAAGGTGTGGGGAAAAAGGTATACTCATGCATTGCTGGTAGAACTGCAAATTGATACAACTACTCTGGAAAGCAGCATAGAGATTCCTCAGAAAACTTGGACTAGAACCACCATTTGGCCCAGTTATCCCACTCCTCAGCATATACCAAAAGGATTTAAAATCAGTATACTATAGTTATGTGGTCACATCAATGTTTATAGAAGTTTATTTCATGATATCTAAGCTAGGGAGCCAACCTGAATGCCCTTTAACAGATGAATGGATAAAGAAACTGTGATATATAATATATAATAATATAAATAATATGACTATTACTCAGCCATAAAGAAGAATGAAATTATGGTATGTGCCAGTAAATTAGTGGAATTAAAGACTGTCAAGTGAAATAAGCCAGTCTCAAAAAACCAAAAGCCAAATGTTATCCCTGACATGTGGATGCTAACTCATAATAGCCAAAGGGGAGGGAGTAGAGAAGCATCACTGGATTACACAAGGGGGAATGGGGGGGTGGTGGTGTTGGGAATGCAAAAGACAATAAAAATCAGATTTAACTTTCCTATAGTCATATATGAGTATATAATCGTGTAACTCCACATTATTTCCAACCACAAAAATGGAAAGTTATGCTCTACGTGTGTATGATATGTCAAAATAAATTCTACTGTCATGTTTCACTAAAAAGAACAAATAAATTTTTTTTAAAAAAGTTCAAATGAAGAAGTGAAGATATTTCAATAGTGATATTGAACAAAATGGCTGTTTAGAAACATTTTGACTTATAAAATAGAAATTAATTGTGTTTCCCAAACTTACTTTCTTTATATCTTCTTATTTTGTTTATGGGCATCCCAATTATTTTGGAATAAAATCTTGGTGTCATATTTGGTTAGAATCTTTGCATCACTCCTTTTATCCATGAATAAAGCTCCATCATCTATCCCTCAAAAATGCTTGTCAATTCTTGTGTGTGTGTGGGGGTGTGTGTGTGTGTGTGTGTATCTATAATTTCCTTATTAGTATGCATCTGTTGTGTCTTTCTCTGTGTATAGTACTACTAAGCTCTAAGCTCTAGGAATACAAAGACATAGGCGATTCCTGAGGGGCTTAAATATGGTTGCCTTGTTATATATCTCAGCATGTGGCAGCTTACTCCACAGCTGCCCTCCTCCAGTATGAACACCAGACAACTTTTCCTTCCACATTTGTTTCTCTTCTCAAAAATCATCAGAGGCTCCCAATTTTCTTTTCCATCAAGCCTCAACTGCTGTACCTGGCATTCAAGGCTCATTTTAATCTTGATATCTGCCTCTTCCTTCCTTCTCCTAATGTATTTCCCTGTGCTCTTGGCAGTTATCTTCTTTTTCTCAGTGTTCATCCAGCCGATTCACTCCTTTCACTTCCTATTGACCCGGTCACTGATAACTGGTCTCAGTACCCATATCTGTGATGCTCTGCTCTCTGGACCTTCTCCCTCTAGTCTGTCTATACCACCATTGATCTCCTCCCTCCAGGGAACTTTCCCTGACCATTTTCTTTGGCTCCCTACATTTTGAAACTCTATTAAAAATAAACCATAAAACCAAGCCCTGGAATACTTCACAATTATTTTCTTTATTAATTTTCTCTAAATAGCCAGTTCTTTCACTGAAAACAAATTTGGTCAAAGAACATTAGAAAAGATCAATCTAAGCTAGGTTAAGCATTCAGAGTCTTGGTTCTTTTTTACATTGTCTTGATATGCTGTTGTAAAAGCTGACAGACTTCCTCCTGTCTCATCAATGCAGGTACCACTGACCTGTGATTGAATTTTTATTTTATTTTTTACTATTTCTGAATTTCTTTCATACTAATTTTTATTCCTTTTTTCTCATTAGCTGATCTCAGAGATGCCAGTGTTTTTTTTTAAACAAAAACAAAACCAAAAAACTTTTAAAGTGGATTTTCTCAAATTTTGAAAATAGTATTGACTTATTGTAATGTCAAGTGACTAATTATTCTCCGAAAAACAACTCCTTTACCGTCTCCAACCTTTCCCCTTTAAAGTTATCTCTCTCCCTTCCAATAAAAGTAGAAATAGTTGGGCAAGGAGGGGAATGCCTCTAATTTCAGTAACTCTGGAGCCTGAGGCAGGAGGATTCCAGGCCAACCTCAGCAACTTAGCACGACTCTGTCTTAAAAACAGAAGGAAAAAAATGGTGGTGGTGTTGGCCGGGGGGGGGGGGGGGGGGGGGGGGGGGGGGAACCTTAGTATGTAACTTAGTGGTAAAGAACCCCTGGATTCAAGGGGCTTGGGACATGGTTCAGTGGTAGAGCGCTTTCCTGACAGGCAAGAAGCCATGGGTTCGATTCCTAGCACTATAACTACAACAAAATAAGAACCAATGGTTCAATACCCAGTACCAAACAATAATAATGAATAAAACAGAATAAAGTAGAAATAGTTATGATTTCTTCCATATACCCTTCTTTATAAATTCATGCAAATATGAATTTATGTGTATATGCATGTGTTTATACATATGGTTGTATTCTTTTTCTTTTTTTCTTTCCTTTTTTAACAGGATGGACTCACATATAGACATTGGTCCACAATTTTTATTTTTGCCTTTAATAAGAAAACATGAACACATTTCAGATTAGTACACATTTCAGATTAGGCCCTAAGTTATTCTCTTGTTCTTTTTAATAACTGTATAATATTATATACACAACATGATTTATTCAGCTATTCCCACATGGTTGACCATACAGATCATTTCTAATTTTTGGCTATTATAAAATAAAATGTTGTGATAAGCCTCAGTGTTTTCAGTTCCCTACATACTGATGATTTTGTTTCTAAGGGAAAAATTTTCATCTTTCTGTCACAAGTAAGTAGGAGAATTTCTAGGTTAGAGTATATTCCTATTTAAAAGTCATAATAAAAAATTATTGTCCTTAAAAATATTTCTAGTGGTTTTCTTCACAAAGAGAGGGTTTTGCTCTTAAAACATTTTGTTAATTTGATGGACAACTTCATTTCCCTGTCTTCTAAAAAAGTTGAGCCAAAAATTTATCTGCAATTTACACAGTATAGAGTGCATGCCAGGTGCTATTTACTCCTGGATTTCCATTAACTAGCAACCTTACTCTAGCCTTAACTTTATTATTTGTTGAGAATTTTATAATTTAAGACATATAACTCAAAGCGACAACAGTAGTCTTCTACTTGTGGACTGATGCTCCCATACAAAAACTGCAAAAGCAATTAAAAAGAAGTCAAGTGTCTTATTAATTAAAAATATTTCCTTTTGTTTGTTTAAGCATGTGTGCGTGCGCACACACACATACACACAGGAAAAACAAACTTTCTTTTAAGAGCATTTGGAATTCTCCTACCTTTCCCTCAAATTCTAATGGAATCCTGTGATGATGGTAGGCATAAATTATGGATACTGATAATAAGGAGAAATTCTTACATTAGCTCAGGATGATTTTGAGATCTAACAAAAATCTCTTAAAACCGGTTTCACATGTGGTTCTTTTCCATGTGTTACATGAAGTTGAAACCTAGCTCGCCAGGCTTAGTTATTACAGCTAGTATTTTCAACAACTTTGCATCTTGAGAGCAAGTTCAGTGACAGGCATAAATAACCAGTGATGAACTGAGGACTTTTAGAAATTTTCTAGGAAAAACTAATCTTATTTTTTTCAACTGCGAAATGCTAATGACCTCATTTACCTTCCTCACTAAAATCTGCAGTGATTAACCAGTTGAAATGGGTTTGTGTTTCCCTGATAAAAGGTAACATGTAAATGAAGAACATTATTACATTGCTAAGAGCACCAAAATATCACATCAAAATCTTGCACATTTTTTTTAGTACCAGGGATTGAACCCAGGGGTGCTTTATCACTGAGCCACATCCCCAGACTTCTAAATATTGTATTTAGAGACAGGGTCTTGCAGAGTTGCTTAGGGCCTCTCTAAGTTGCTGAGGCTGGCTTTGAACTTATGATCCTCCTGCCTCAGCCTCCCAAGACATGATGATTATAGGCATGTGCCATTGCTCCTGGCCTCCTGCACATATTTTAAATATTAAAAATTGATACTTACATATTTTATTAAATATGAAAATAATTGGTTATTTTGATAGTTACTGGTATTGACACAGAAAGTGATGCAAAAAAACCAAAATATATAATAAAAATAAATATCACAAGAAAGAATCAGTCAAAAATGCCTTCTTGGTTTTTCAGAAGATAATCTCTAACAGCAAAACTTTAATAGAAAATGTCATTATTATTTTGGGGATTTTTTTTTCTTGTGTTTATTCATTTATACAAATGTTACTAAAGAACTTTTATGTGCCAGGCGTTAAAGAACTTGCAAGAGTCTAATATGGAAAACAATTTCATAGAAATAACCAGGTGTAAAAAATAAATAAATATTAAAAAAAAAGAAAAGTGGAGAGAATTCTACTCTGGAGAAGAGTATGACACAAAAATATTTTAAAGAGAATCACAACTTATCTGGAACAATCAATCATTCTTAATTGGAGACATTTATCACTATTGTATACATTTAGGGATTTTACAACTGAAGGTGCAATAGTTCATTTTCTCTTGCTAGTAACATAATACCATAGACTGGGCAGTTTATAAAGAAAAGAAGTTTGTTTTGGCTCATGTTCTGGTCCAAGGCCAAGGGACTTGCTTCTGGCAGTGAGTGGCTTTCTTGCTGGCAGAGTCCTGAGACAGCACAAGGCATCACAAGGACGCATATGAGCGTGTCCTGATCTCTCTCCCTCTTCTTAAAAGCCACCAATATTTAATCATGGGGACCCCATTCTGATTATTTTAGCTAAACATAATCACTTCACAAAGCTCTGCACCCACCCTCCCCAGCCCCAAACATTGCATATGGATTAAGTTTTTGTCTTCCTAATACCTCACAATGGGAATTAAATTCCAACATGAGTTTCAGAGAGAACAAATCATAGTAAATACAGCAGGGGGATGGGCTATATTTGTATGTACTGAGTAAAGGCTGAGATGATTGGTAAATATCCTACAATACACAGGATAGTCATATGAAAAAAGAATGATCTAACCCCAAACATCAATTGAATGGAGTTGCATCCACAACATAGGAAGCAATTATGCAATGTCTGGAGACAGGATGAGTTTGAGATGTCTGAGGAGTATTCAGGAGAAAGATCCTATGGAGATTTCATGGTATACTTGGAGCTGATGGTACAGGATGGACCTAGAACCATATAGATTTGGTATCATTGTTGCCTCCCTTGGAAAACATGTGTCCATGTACTACCTTTCGTGACTCTGCATTCCTGGCTCCTTGAGGCCTTTTGATCCCTCTGTCTTATCTCAGACTTCCTCCTAGACTCTCTATATACACAGGGGCACTATTACCCAAAGGTCAGTCTTTGCTTCACACTCTCACTGACTGACCTCATTTCATTTCATGAGCTCATTTGATATAAATATGGGAGAAGCAGTATGGTACTGTAGTTAAGAACATGAGTGCCAGGACCAGGGTTTTAAGTATTGCTTCCAATGGCACCAATAAGTGCCTTTTTTGAAAGGACATTTTAAAAGGAATTGCCCCATAAGAGGAGGGTTTAACAAAACTAGGTATCAAAGGAGTAGAATACCAGGTATTTGCCCACGATGCCGTAGAGGGAGACATTGGGCTAATGAATGCCATTCTCAAACCACCATAGAGGGTACTGTATTCCATTATCAAAAAATGAACAAGGACCAGGTGTTTATCCACGATATCCTGGAGAAAGGCATCAGGCTCCATTGCCAAAAAATGGACAGGGGGGCCCAATGCTCCAGGGCCCAAGACCACAAATATATGGAGCACTGGAGGAATCCAGCAATCCCATCAGGGTAGTGCCCAGGACACATTGTCCATTAGATCCCTTATCAGACAAACCAGAGGGAGTGCAGGATTGGACATCCGCACCTCCGCCAGAACAGTACTAACTCCAGAGATGGGAGTTCAAATCATTCCCACAGGGGTAAAAGGACCTCTTCTCAAAGGAACAGTAGGCTTATTATTGGGACACAGTTCTTCTACTCTAAAAGGACTTATGATAAGTCCTGGGGTAATTGATCCCGATTATGAAGGTGAAATAAAAATTATAGCCAGTTCTCCAAAGGGTATATCAGTAATTTCACCAGGAGGTAGAATAGCACAGTTACTAATAATACCCAGCCTACATGATAAATGTTCCAGTCGTACTGTAGAAAGAGGTTCCAAGGGATTAGGCTCCACAGGTGTAGATTGGGCTATGCTTTCTTTAAATTTAGATTCTCGCCCATGCTAAAACTAAATATTCAAGGACATGAATTTAATGAGCTAATGAACACAGATGCAGACCTTAGCATCATCTCTCGTCAAGAATGGCCAAAACATTGGCCATTACAACAAGCCACTCAAAGGCTTCAAGGCCTAGGAGTGGCGACTAATCCCCATAGAAGTGCAATGGTATTAGATTGGAAGGATCCTGAAGGATGTGAAGGAACTATACAACCATATGTATTGGATCATCTCCCTGTAAATTTATGGGGATGAGATGTCCTAGATCAATTAGGTTTGACATTAACAAATAACATCAATCAAAATGCACCCACTATTATGGCTAGACAAGGTTTTAGGAAAGGAAAAAAATTAGAAAAACAAGAACAAGGTATAGCAGCACCAATACAAATAGATCAAGGAACAGACAGACATGGGTTGAATTTTCAGAAAGGGTCACTGAGACAATAAAAATTACTTGGAAATCAGAAAGACCAGTATGGGTTCCTCAGTGGCCCCTGACTAAAGAAAAGATACAAGCAGCCCATGACCTGGTCAAACAACAATTAGCGAACCTTCTGTATCTCCCCATAATACTCCCATTTTTGTCATCAAAAAGAAATCTGGTAAATGGAGATTATTGCAAGATTTAAGAGCCATTAATAATGAGATGATTATTATGGGACCTGCTCAATCAGGGATTCCTCAATTGTCTGCTTTGCCAAAAACCTGATATGTTTTAGTTATAGATATTAAAGATTGTTTTTTTTTTCAATTCCAATTCATCCTGAGGATAGTCCACGTTTTGCATTTACTATCCCTGCACTGAATCATGAAGGTCCTGATCAGAGATATGAATGGAAAGTACTCTCTCAAGAGATGGCTAACAGCCCAACTATGTGTCAAATTTATGTTAACAAAGTAATCCAGCCATTTAGAAATCAAAATCCTGAACTACAAATATTTCACTATATGGATGATGTATTATTAACACACAAAGATAAAAACACATTGCTAGAATGTTATGCCACACTTACAAACTTATTAAAAAATTATAATCTAGAGATAGCAATAGATAAAGTACAATTAAATTTTCCAATTAATTATTTAGGAGTTCTATTATCCTCAACCATGATCCGTCCACCAAAAATTCAAATACGAGTAGATCAACTCAACTCACTTAACGACTTTCAAAAGTTATTAGGAGACATAAATTAGATAAGGCCTTATCTAGGTATACCAACAGGAGAGTTGGGACCTTTATTTGATATCCTAAAAGGTCCATCAGATCCAAAATCACCCCAAATGTTAACGCCTGAAGCAAGAAAGGCATTTAAAAATCATTGAAACATATATGGAAAATATGCATTTGGATAGAATTGATATAAGTTTGCCTTTATTATTTATTGTACTACCAACCAAAAAATATTCCTACAGGAGTATTTTGGCAAGAAGGTCCATTATTATGGATACATTTATCTTATTCTCCTAACACTATTCTTACTAGGTATCCTGAGGCTGTAGGACAATTAATACTCAAAGGAATAAAAGCAGCAAAGGAAGTGTTTGGAATTTCTCCCAATAAAATTATTACTCCATATACTATGAATCAAATTGATGAGTTAGCTAATGAGTTAAATACTTGGGCAATAATCATGTACAAATCTAATGTTTCATTTGATAATCACTTACCATCTAATCCTTTATTGTCTTTTTGGTCATTGCATCCTGTAATTTTTCCAAAAATGACAAGAAAAACACCTATCATGAATGCTCCAAATTTTTTCACGATGGGTCAAATAATGGTACAGCAGCAATAGTTACACTTGATCAAACTTTTACATTTTTAATACCCAAACAATCAGCTCAAAAGGTAGAGCTTAATGCAGTATTACAAGCTTTTGTGATGTTTAAAGATTCTGTATTTAATTTATTTTCTGATAGTCAGTATATAGTTAATGCTATAGTATCCCTTGAAGATGCTGGTAGGATTTCCCCTTCCTCTACTGCTTTTTCTGTGCTTTCCACTATACAAAGTCTAATCTGGGACAGAAAAGATCCATTCTTTATAGGACATATCAGGGCACATACAGGATTGCCTGGAGCCCTTAGTTTGGGCAATGATTTAGCAGATAAAACTACACATGACATACATATTTTCTCTACACTAGAAGGAGCTACAAATTTTCATAAAAAGTTCCATGTCAATGCTAATACTTTACAAAAGCGTTTTAAAATAACTAAGGAACAAGCTAGACAAATAATAAAACAATGTCAAAATTGTGTGACCTTCTTACCACAAGTTAATCTTGGAATCAATTCTAGAGGACTGATACCTAACCATATTTGGCAGATGGACGTCACACACTTGCCAGAATTTGGAAAATTAAAATATTTGCATGTTACAGTTGATACTTCTTCAGGATTTTTGATGGGCTCCCTTCATGCTGGAGAAAAAACTAAAGATATTAGAGCTCATTGCTTACAAAATGTTGCCACTGTGGGCATTCCAAAACAGTTAAATACAGATAATGCCCCTGGTTATACTTCTACCTCTTTTAAACAATTTTGCTCATCATTTGGCATTACTCATATAACAGGAATCCCATACAATCCACAGGGACAAGGCATAGTTAAAAGAGCTCATCAAACTATTAAAATGTACTTATTAAAGCAAAAAGAGGGAATTGGGAAGGGGTATATATTCCCCAAAGATAAACTTAAAATAACCCTTTTTACTCTAAACTTTTTAAATTTGGATTCATCAGGGCTTAGTGCGGCAGAGAGGCATATGTGTCCAAAAAATGTACATAAGCCCACGGTACTTTGGAAGGATATTCTAACAGGACAATGGAAAGGTCCTGACCCAGTAATTGTCTGGAGTCGGGGGTCTGTTTGTGTGTTTCCACAGGGAGAACAGCAGCCGATTTGGATTCCAGAGAGATTAACTAAAGCGATTTCTACAGACCAAAAAGAAGATGATTTGGCTCAAATCCATAACAGCTGATATCCAAAACTCCAGTTTGGCTATCCTTACATCTGCAACAGAACCAGGATGCTTTTTTCAATATCTATTTTATTATTACCCTTTCCCACATCATGAAGTTCTATTTTGTTTTTTGAGCTCATACAAACCTAGGTTAATGTTTTGCTGATCAGTTCTATCTTTTGACTATAGAGTTTTTAAACATTGCAATGGAGATTTCACCTGTAAAAAGTTATAAGGCCTTTACTATTATGTTATGTGTTGTACGTATTATGTGTGCACACTTGTGTTTTATGTTGTACGTTTTTATGTACGTATGTCCATATATCATATATGATGAGCGCTCATGTAAAAATGGATCCAAATGTTTTTTTTTTATTCATGTGATTTAAATGGTTTAATTTAAATTGGGTAAACAGCTGTTGAGGATTGTTTTAATATGTGAACAAAAAAGGAGGTTAACAGATCTGTTTGTTTACTTTCACCTTTCCTTTTCATTATATTTAATAATTCTGTTCAAGATAATGTAAATTGTTAAGAAAATTGTTTTCTTTTAGTGCCTTCTGGAATGTTACATAATTTTTTCTTTAGTCATTATTGCCAGAATTCCTATCTATTGCCAGAATTCCTATCTTCATCCCAGTGCCGGTGAAGACAAAGATAAAACCAACTACAGCTTCTGCAATAGCCATCACTGAACTGCTTGCAGAACTTGCCTGGACTATGTATCACTTGTATGCATTGTGAACTCACTTGTATGCATTGTGAACTATCTGTTGATGCAGTGACTTGTGGTAGTATTGGGGTATTTTTGCTGATGGTGTCATTGGTGGTACAATTTTTCCAAAAGGAGCCATCACTGAACTGCTTGCAGAACTTGCCTGGACTATGTATCACTTGTATGCATTGTGAACTCACTTGTATGCATTGTGAACTATCTGTTGGTGCAATGACTTGTGGTAGTGTTGGGGTATTTTTGCTGATGGTGTCATTGGTGGTACAATTTTTCCAAAAGGAGCTGTCAATTGGCTTGGTGTTTCTTCCTCCCTTTTGCTTGTCATGGTCGTTCAACTAAAATTTGGGGGCCAACAGAGGTGAGGCAAAGAACCTCACCCCCCCGCTGGTACAAAGACCTATCCACAGGTGTGACTGTAGGCTGGACCGGTAGTCAATGACGGGTAAGATCCAATTGCAATGGTACCAACCTAAGACAGGAGGCTGATGCCTTGAGGTCAGCTCATCCGATGAATGGTAAGAACCATATGTACTATTGGACAACCTAAGGCAGGCACGGTCCCTAAGCCACATGCTTGTTGTTTAAACAAAGAGGGGGAGATGTTGAGAGCCACAGCCGAAAGGGCCCCAGCAAACTTCTAGCTGCCAGCAAACTTCCAGCTGCCAGCTGATGATTGGCTCACAGCGGCCCCAGCAAATTTCTAGCTGCCAACTGATTGGCTCCTCTGTGGTGATGTTCATTGGGCTGTTTCCCCGCCCTTTCAGACCATAGAGCTGCTCATTGGGGGACTTTTTTTGGCTCCGCCCACGCGACCCAGCCAATTGGCCTCAAGAGCAGGAGGAGTGGGGGTGGTGGAGAGGCTTGTGGGAAGCCGGTGGGTGGTGGCAGTTGGGCTCTGAGGGTTTTTCTTGAGGAGCTGTGTGGTGTGGTGTGTGTGTTCTAAAAATAAAGTTCGTTTCTTTTGACAAGTGGCTCCTGAATTGTGCCCAGCCAGACTGCGGCAATCTTTCCTACTCCCTTGCCCAGTGATGTGACAAGCTTTCACTCCTCTATTGATGGCATCATGATGATTAATGAGATTCAGCAGACAGCCCAGATGAGTCTCTCTGTACCATGTCTCATCAAAACAACCTCTGATGGTGTCGATTTTGCCTCTCATATTCTTCCTTCTCCATCCTGCTCCCTCTGATCTACAATGTCAGTGTTTTATGATCTCCCCCCACCTTAGTTGCCAAGTGTCCTAATTAATCTCTGATTCTGGAATTGACTCTTTTTAGCCACTCCTTCACATCTCTTACTGGAATGACCAGCATTTTGCTGGCTCCTCATCCTTACAAAATAAAATCTGAGCCCTTTAACCTCTCATCCAATGCCTCCTCCACCTGGACCCTGCCCTTTTTCAACCTCATTGTTTGGCACTTTCTATCTTGAACTCCTGATAGAGAATGAAATTCAATGAATAGAGGATTATTTCCATGTCCCTTCTGGTGGGACTGTATCCCTTGACCTAACTAACTTCTATTCATCTTCTATCCCCAGATATGTATGTTTATAATTTTCCTTTGTTATTCCATAAGTCCTGCTATGAAATTCTTCTGTTTCTCTTTGAACTGAATGGTAGTTTTCTCCTTGAAGAAGGAAAATAGATTTATTTATGGCATAACCCAAGCATGTTGTGTAGAGCCTGGCACAAGGGAGGTGTTTAGAGAATGTTTGTTGACCAAATTTCTGATTGGAGTAATCAGCAGATAGGTTTTTTTGTTTTGTTTTGTTTCACAGTCCTGGGGATCAAATTCAGATCCTCACTCATGCTCAGGCAAGTGCCACTGAGCTACTCCTTATGCCCCAGAGAAATGAATGAGGTGGCTTATTGTACTGAGAAGGGGTTAGAACAGAAGTACAGAACAATGAGAAAATTATCCTTTGAGGAAAAAGAGGCACAGAACATCAAGGAATGTGGTCAGAGATGCATGAAGATAACCTTGAAAGAATCATATGACTTGGAAGCCAAAGGAAAACAGAATTTCAGAAGAGGAAATAATCAACTATATGGAATTTTACAGGAAGATATGGGAAAGTTCTATAAAGTACCTGTGATCTTAGGCAATTCCTGGAATAGTTGAAACTATAATGGTGTACACAGAAATTCAATTGTTGGATGCTTAGGATTAAGTGAAAATGAAGATTATAGAGAAAGCAAAAGCAAATCACCTTTTAGTGTGAGCCAGTAAAATTAAAGTAAAACATATAAACTCAACTATTTTATATTTTAATTCATTTCTATTTAGTGGTAAATCTATTTATAGTGCTTATAAGTATCCATATGACTTGTCTTTAAAATATTCAACATGTGAGAATAACTTATTGTAAATGTGTCATTATTTTATTTGATCTCATTTAACACTAAAGGATCCACTCTCCCTAGCCTCACTCTCTATTCCAGTCCAGTCTTCATAGAACCCCCAGAGTTATTGCCTGAAAAACATGAAAGGTAGATCTATCATTTGTAAGTTTACAATTCTCTGGTGGTTCTGTAGTTTTGGAAAAGAAAATGCAGAACCCACCTCCACGTGTCTTTCTCATCTCATCTCCTATCACTTAGTGTACATACCATTCTGTTCTCTGAGTGTCCAGCTCTAGTACTCCAGACACTCTGCTTGGTTCACTTTCATAAGTGCTAGAATTTCCACATAGCCCGTTGCCTGATAAACATTGGTGTATTGACTAAATGTATGAATCAATGAATGATGAGTAAAAGCTGCTAGAATCAATTGTAGAAAAATTTGATTGTTCCTTTAAAACTGCTATTTATGTAAAATTTTTTATAGTTTTTTTTTTATAAAGTGTTATGGGTGCTATTCCACTTTGAAAAGCAACTCTAATTTCAGTAGTGTGTATGTTAAGCTCCATCGCGTAGCCAGGATGTCTGTTCCTGTGTCTCTGCCTATGAACCCAGGAAAGTGGTATCACTTATCAATCAATGAAGAAAAGTGCAGGGTCTCAATGTGCTGACTCTGCACCTGGGAGGGCAGCCAGACTGACAGTGGCCATTAAAGGATTCGGAATATTTATCTAATCTTGAAAAGGTCTTCAAGATGAGACTATAATGGAATTGTATAGAAAAACCTAAACTAAGAGCTCAAATAATCCAGAAATCATAGCACCTGACCAAATAGTATACATATCAGACATTTGTATTTTCCAAAAATATTACTTAAGCATTGCTGTTACTCCTAAAACTAAGGATTGTGGAAGGTTAGTGGATACATGAACATTCATATTGCCCTTAGCCTATTAGAAAAAAAAGTAAATAGCTCCGTGTGGAGCAAATTCTGCAAATCAAACTCAGGCCCTCTTCTCACTTTTAAAATACTTAAGTCTTGGATAAAGTTAATCTTAATGTCACATTATTTTGTTCATTAATGAGAATTAAAAATAGAAGATTGACTGTGCCTAAGACCAAAGCCTGGATTCTAACACCTTCTATTGCATCTACAGGGCATCAAGACCTAATGCATAGCTCAGTGTTCTCCGTTTTGCCTCACAGAGAGAGAGAAGGGAGCAGAGACATAAAGAGTTCTCCAGTGGCCCCTTGTAATGCTACCCAGTTCTTTAAAGGAGTTTTGATAGACAGTTTTCTAGTTATCCTGAAGTATTAAAATGTTATAATTCACAATATTTAAAATATGGGCTTCTCTGAGCAAACTTCTGTAAAAGGAAAAAAAAGGAAGAAAGAAAGAATGAAAGATCCTCTGAGGAAGCATTATACAAGTCAGCTTCTGTTTTGTGATGGTCAGATGAACCATTGCCTCATTCCTGAGTACTGCAAAAAGTTGCTGAGGAGAAGATACAAACGAGCACTGCTGGCCTGCCTGCCTGCCTTCTTTCCTTTCTCGCTTTCTGTCATTTTATGGTGCTGAAATCAAACCCAGCTACACCCTAGGTCCCATATTTACTTCTTTATTTGCTCACTAACCTCTGTAGGTTAATGTTAGACAAATCGCCTTTGCATTAATCAAGGCCTCTTTAGTAGAATGGTATTTTATTCAGCTTTTCATTGCTGTGACCAAAAGACCTGGCAAGAACAATTTTAGGAGGGAAAGTTTGTTTGGAGGCTTGCTCTTTTAGAGGTCTCAGTCCATAGACAGCCATCTCTATTCCTCAGAGCTGGAGGTGAGGCAGAACATCATAACAGAAGAGTGTGGTGGAGGGAAGTGGTTCACATAATGATCAGGAAGCAGAAAGACTCCATTCATTAGATACACAATATATATCCCAAAGGCCCAACCTCCTCCAGCCACATCCTACCAGCCTACAGTTACCACTCAGTTAATTCCTATCAGGGTACTAACTTACTGATTGGGTAAAGGCTGTCATAACCCAATCATTTCTCCTGTAAACCTTGCATTGTCTCACACATGAGCTTTTAGGGACATCTCACATCCAAACCATAACAAACAGCTTGCCTCCTTTCACTATATCTCAAAACATCCCTACAAATGCTCACTTGTGTCATGGTTTACCCCAACAAGCCCCTACAGAGTCATGGTTCCCAAAGATGAGCTGCTGACTTCTGGAATCAGGAGATGGAGGGTTTTCAACAGACAATAAACCCAGACGTTCCTCCACTGGCAATTAGTAGATTGAATAAAATAGTGTCTTCCATACATTAAATAGATAAACTTATTGATTTATTTGTATATGTCACTTAACCTTCCCATGAATCTAAGAAGTATTTTATGCCCAATTAATCACAGGAGGAACCTGAGGTACAGAGAAGTTAAATAACTTGCTCAAGGTAATTCAGTGGATGTTGATATGCTATGATGTGAACATAGGCCATCTTAATCCAGATTCCACATTTTTATGTGGATAGTAGTGGATAAGTGACCACGGAAATTGTGTTTCTTTTAGAATTGTAAGTTTTTCCTTGGTTTCTTTTGGTATCACAAAACTTATCCTTATTGGATGGAATAAAAACATTTTGATAAAGCTTATGCCTGAGAAACATTGAGTAAAGACATCCTGAAGATGTATATAATAGTTCCAAAGTGCTCTCAGAGTGCCCCTCCTTTCCATTGTCATCAGGCACTAAATCACATGTACAAATAGAATTCATAAGACAAGCCTAGATGTTTTATAATTTTTCAAGGGAAATCATAAATTAAGTCCTAAAGATTATGAAGAATGATAGAAATGGTCAAATTTTGGTGCTAGATCAAGACTTTTATATTGAGCCAAGTATGAGCTATACCTTGGACAGCTCCTATGGTCTGTCCTCTCCATTAAATTTAAGAAACTTTAGAGTTTAAACAGAAAACAAGTCAGACAAATTGCCAGGACCTGCATGTATTCTATTGCTCTATCTATCTATCTATCTATCTATCTATCTATCTATCTCTTTTTTTCCCCTGATGCTCTTTACCTCTTCTACAACCCTATTTTCAACATAATTCTGGGGGAATTTTCACTATGATTTGCATTTGGGTCTTTCTCTAAATATAAAGCATGCTGATCTCTTTAGAAGAAAGGTGCTATAGGACTGAAATACAGGGATCAACTAAAATTAGAAATGTCATCACCTTAGCATCTTTCCCAATAGTTGGGTACTTTTGACAATGTACTATTTTAGTATATCATGGGGTTTCACAGTGATTGTAAATTAAAGCTTGCCTTATGAAGACTGAAAATGTTCCTGACTTGGTAAATTCTACACATACAGAGAACTCCATTTTAGGGAATCAATGATTACCATCTTTAAAACAAACAAACAAACAAGACTTAGTACATTAATAACTGAAATGAATACTAGAAACGACCACATTTAGGTGTAAACAAGTAGATGAGTCAACTATCAGGTGAGTCACAAGAGACTCTTGGGTGACTACTTAGGCTGATGTTTTCAGAGAAGGCTTTTGTTCCAGACTTAAGGAACAGAGGCAACAAGGACAATATTATGTCTTTTTTTCTTACCCTTTCTAAGACTCTGGTCTGAAGTGCCAACTAAAGAACTGAAGCTTGGTATTTTCCGTTATTTCTCTTTAGTTAAAATGGGCATCAGATGGATCGTGCAGGACTACTTTTTCAATGTGGGTATACTTGTTTTCCTATCTACTCAAAGTAATCCATTTTACTTAAAATTAGCAGTACATTCTTTGACGTTCAAACTTCCAAATTAGCATTTGGAAGCATAAAATTGTTTATTGGCCTGCTTTTCAGGATAAATAAATGTCTGTTCAGCCCCATTAGTTTTAAACCTATGATTTAGTATTCTTTTAAGTGTGCTAAATTTAACAAGACTTAACTCTGTGGGTACATAAAATGACAATACGAAATAATAAGTCATGCTGAGAATTGGACATTTGACAGGATTTCAATTTTTAATCTGGCCTCCCAGTTTGGGAGATCTTTCTTTGTGGCAACAGATCAGAAAATATTTGCTTGTCAATAAATGTAGGCAGTTGCCACATCACAGCAGACCTGGATAAGCCTGAAATTTAGAAGGTAATGCCAAGCCAGAAGAATAGCTGGAGAGAATATGGTTTGATTTTCTAAACCACCAAGTGATTTGGTAATTGTAGTTTATATTGGCAAATGAATTCAAGATGTCACAGTTTAGTACACAGCTAAGGTCACTTATTACTTCATTATAATCATCCAGGGGCATCATTATACTATATTTGATTGAGTTTCTTTTAACACAAAGAATTGCAAGTGTTTCTTAGTCTGTATTATATGCATATTTATAATAAGGTAACTAAAAGAAAACGCTAGTTGAGTTCTTGTTATGTGGGACTTACAGTAATTCATAATAAAAAAAGCTAAAACTACCCGTGTAGGAAAAACTCCTCATAATTTTAGGGAATTGGATTTCTAAGGAAAAGAATAAACTACTCAAAAGAACTTTACAATTAACACATATACTCAATTAATATTGTAATTATAACTCATTTTTCTATTAATGTGGATTGGAGTGATTATTCAATTAATAAAAATATACTTCTTTAAAAATTATTTTGAACAAATTATATAGGACAGTTTTATTTATAGAAGTATCACAGTATATCAAGACTTTATTTGACTGTGTTAGTAGATTATTACTGTTATATAATTTTTTCTCATCAGTCTAGATGAATCCTTATTGGATGGAATAAAAACATTTTGATAAAGCTCATGCCTGAGAAACACCAGCCAGGAGCCTGTGGTATGACAGGAACATAGATTTTGCAGTGCAGAGAAGTTCACAAATACAAGTTTAATCACTAGTGTAAAGAATGTTTTACCAGTTGCTTCAACACCATTTCTACCCCTTGGCAAAACTGAGTAGTAGTAGAATTATTGCAGTGTTTACAAGTACAAACTCTGGAGCCAGAGACCTTGGTTCGAATCCTACCTCATGCTACAACCCTTGATTAGGGTGTCTCAGCTCTGTTGCTTGGGCCCTTGCCCAGGCCTGCTGGGAATGCAAAATCTTTGGAAATGTCCCTTTTTCAGAAA
Organism: Callospermophilus lateralis; assembly: GCF_048772815.1. Lineage (NCBI taxonomy): Eukaryota > Metazoa > Chordata > Mammalia > Rodentia > Sciuridae > Callospermophilus > Callospermophilus lateralis. Next base: position 41,051,884 of record NC_135307.1, on the reverse strand, counting down.
TATTTCATGACTACTTAGAAAAATCCAATTTATCTAAACTTGGCAGTACATTATTTTTTAATTTTAAACTTCTAAATTAGTATAAAATTGTTTATTGATCTGTTTTACAGAATCAGAAGAAAAATGTCTTTTTAGTCAGTCATAATAGGTTAGGAGTCTAGTGCTTATTATCTTTGTGTATGTAGATTCTTTTGTATTACATGAAATCCTTAAACTGAGTGTTTTATTTTATTTGTAAAATGGAGAATATTGTACATCTAATGTATGTTGTATACTGTAAAAAAGAGACAACAGTTCAAAGCTGGGGGAAAAATTATAATGTTAAGCATTGGAATTTGGACAATTTGTGGTTCAGTGATCACTTAACTGAACAACTAAAAACTTGTATATGGATCACTTCAAATATAAACATAAATAATACAACCATGCTTCAAGTAATAAGATGGTCTCATTTTATTTGTTAGAATTTTAAGCTCAAAGTAGCATTCTGACTTAACATTTGTTAATAACACTTTAATTTAAAATAGCAAAGTATTTAAAATATTAGTCTAATAATTTAGATTCAGTGACATTTAAGCATCTCATAAATCATCCAAAGAAGATGATTAAAGGATTTTTGGGATATGAATGTATTGTGTTTATTTACCATATTCACAGTCTTTGAAATTGGATATATCACACATTATATATAATAAATCTCAGTTAAGCCAAATATAGCATTTACTTAATCAGAGTAGCTTATGTTCCAACAATTCTGAGAAAAATGAATTTTAATATTTTGTAAATTCAAAACAGTGAGATTCTATATTTAAAAATATATATGTATATATGTGTGTGTATATGTATATATATATATATTTATGTGGGTATGTGTGTGAATATCTATCTATATAAATATATATGTGTCTATCTATATATACATACATAAATATGAATATGAATTATGAATATATACATATATATTTACAATGAAATGTCCTAAGGTTCTTGTCATTGAGGTAGGAGGAGACAGCTTAAAAAATGTAGTCCACTTTTTTTTATTGGGTTATCAAAGTAAAGCTTAGCTGACAGGCAGGATTACCCATATCCTAGGGTTTGGATAGCAATTCCCCTTAGTTACATTTCTGTTGGTTGGTTGGCTTGGCATTTGCCTTTTCTGGCTCTGTTACTATGTCTATTACCCCCTTTCTGCTGGGAATGAGGAGACTGTGGAAGTACTGCCATTCCCACAGCATTTTGTAACAATAAAAACATTTGAAGTTATGTGGAGTTTCCTTGTTTTATGTGTAATGTATGAATCATGCATATATATGTATAAAAACATATATATCTTTCTTTTAAATTTAACACTGCTTGGTTGCCAAAATAAGTGCAAGTTTTCTATAGAAACAGTAAAACTTATCCTTCAGGACCTGGGATGGCACTATTTTTCCTTCAATATTTCCTCTTGAATGTAATGTGAACACTGAACCCACCTCCCCTTAAACACGACTTTTAAAGTTTTTTTTCTCTTTTTGGATGTCACATACAGTTTAGAGTCATCGGTAGGAGGAAAACATGGTTTTGACCAGTGTTGGTCACTAAGGATCTGGTTCTGGGGATGCCAGAGCTCTTAGAGGACTATTTATACTAACATGATCTGCTAATGTTTCTGAAAGCAGGATGGTCCTCACCTCTTGAAAGATGAGGAATCTTGCATTTGTGACCGTCGGACAACTTGTATCACTCTCGTCCATTCAACTTGCCACTACAAGTGTCCTGACACATATGTCCTAGTGCCAGGGTCCCCCTGAGGAAACTCCCTGGAGTCCAGAGGAAGACCACACCCTGCAATTTTGTCAATCTGGGAGCATATCAATTTCCAGAAGCCCTGAATAGGGGGCAGTCCCCAACATATGTGCCTAAGTGTACCCTTTTCACTGCATCCTCCAGTGATTGTCAGGATTGTTATCAAATAAGGCCTGCTACAGTCAGATGTTAAGAAACACCAACTCTATAGAGTAAGCACTCAATATAGACAGTTTTGTTCTACATTCAGGAATATACAGAATCATGCTTGTCTTTAATTTTACTGCCATATTTGGTTTATATTTCTATACACCACTTTATAGGAAGCATATGCTTTTGGAAAGAGCCTCGATTTTTACTCCATTTTAACTACACTTATGAATTACATTGAGTCAATTTCTTCTCACATTTTATGGAGTAGCAAATCAGAGGAAAGAATAACAAATGCTGAAAGTTGTTTACCTACATATTTTGGGATGGTCTCTTCGCATGTAGTTGAAGATTTTCTATTACAATGTTAGTAATAATTGGAAATAAAACCACGATTTCACATTTAGATATTGTTTGCATATGTAAATATGCAATATATTTCAAATAATTTTTTGCAAAAATTCAAAATAAGTTTTCCAAGAAGAGAAAAATCTGAATTTTTTTGAAATGGAAGCTTCCTAGTCTTAACATTTTTTCCTGCATCTCTATCTAATTATCAGATGTTGAAAGTGATGATATGACTGAGAAAACATAGAGGGTAATAGTAGTATCAATTTGTTGCAAAGTTGTTCTTTTAGTAATAATCATAAGAATTCTAACTTTAAAATTGAAAGTGATTTCTAGAAAATGCTTATGACCCTACTGATTGCATATGTTCACACAGATGCATATACTATGACCATTTGTAGAAACAAATTTGCACTTTGATCAACTGATTCTCTCCATTGCAAATTCAGAGTCTTCTATGAAGGAGACCCGGCATTATTCATTAACACACATTTGCTAGTCATCTAAATGCCATATTGCAAGAATTTGAAGAACACTGGGCTTCCTACTTGAATCAAGGCCACAGCTGTCATGGTCCAGACCACCAACATTTTACATTTGATGTGTGACACACACACAAGCAATCAAATGCCATTTGATAGTTTATGGAAGGAGCACATCCACTATAGGAGCCTATTAAGGAAACCGAGAAAAATCCAACAAAGGTCTCAAGGGGAGGGAAAGCCTTCCTGGAAGAAATATTCAAGATCTGAAAGGAGAGCAGAAATGAGCCAAAATGTCAAGATAAGGGTGTGAGAAAAAATGTAGAGGGGCTGGGAAAGAGTGGGGAGGTAGGGAACTTTAAGGTATGGGCAACCGATGAAGCTGGAGAATGAAGAAATGAAGGTTTGGGGAATCATTAAAGCACTTGCATTTCAACTTGAGGACAATGGGTAACATCGAAACAAAGGTGGTTCCTTAATTAGTGTTAAGATATACCATTCAAGCTGCAGCAAAGAGCTCAAGCATGTCAAAGGGGCGAGGGTATAGAGGTGGGGGAATGAAATGAAATCAGTAAAAAGGTGACTGCAATCGGTTGAGTTAGCAAAGACAGTATCCTGAATTAGGGAGAGTGTCATTGGATAGATTCAAACACACCTACCTGAGTGTGAATTGCAGGTGAGAGAATCATCTAATGTGACACGTTTTTGTTTGAGCAGTGGGTGCCTAAAAAGAAATGATAAGAGTAGAAGAAAGAATAGAAGAAGGAAGCTTATTTATATACATTTAGCGTTCCCTATTTGCCTATGACTACTGAGCTAGGTACTGAGAATACAGCATTAAAATAAAAAGGCAAAAATTTCTGCCATCAGGGAGCTTCACCGTACTAAATGGTACGGAGTACCAGGGGAAAACAAAGCAGGAAAAAAGACAGGCTGTGTGAGTGGGACATCATGGTTTTGCCTGGGTGGAAAAGAATACCTTCACTGAGAGGGTGAAAGTTAAATAAAGGAGATGAAGGAATGCAGATTAGTAAGGGCAGAGCACTCAATACAGGAAACAAGTATCAAGTCACTCTTCAAGTAGTCAAGCTTATATCCCATTTAGGAACTTTCCAACCCCAACTCTTAAGCTAATTTTCTGTATTATCTCCTAAATGCCTTATTGCTTTCCTTTAAGTGTTTGCTCTATAAATTAATTGGAATTCACTTTTTGTGTATAAGAATTGTATTTTATCCCCCTAAACGTATACTAATCAATCTCCTAGGTCTATTTATTAAAATATTGAATGTTTATATTGCTCTGTAATGTGATCTTTCTCTTAAGTCAAGCCTCTGAATATAGGTGAGATTTTTGGGGGGCTATCTGTTTTATCCCTTGGTCTACTTAGCTAGTTGTGTCAATTCCTGACTACCTTATTCAATGTGACCTGAGGTCATAATAGTGAATAGAACAGGAATTCCACTTAATTCTTTTCCAAGAGTGTTCTGGCTGTTCTTGATCTTGCATTTTCCTATCATAGAATCATATCATCAAGTAAAATAACTGAGTTGGAAATTATATGAGATAATATATGTGGATGTGTTTACACACATAGCTTCAAGTGGGCATATCCAGAATGTATTTCAATAACATCAAAAACTTCTATAAATCAATTTTTACAAGACAGAAAACTCAAGTTAACATATGGTAATAGATTTTCAGTTACTTCTGAAAGAGTAAATTCAAGTGACCAATAGGTATACATATTGGTTTATTTCAATGAATAATGAATTAATAATGATAGAAATGAAAATAAAATAATAAAATTTCACTGCCAATATACCAGAAGGGTTAAAATTTTAGTCTTATAAGACCTAATGCTGACAAAATTATTAAAAAATTGGAGCTTTCATACATGCAGGTGAGTATATAAACCGGCAAAACATTTTTGGAATATATTAGCCTTCTCTTTAGATTTAAATCTGATGGTTAAAAGCAATTCCTCTCCACATTTACACACTTGATAAAGTGTGTCTGTATGTACATCACTGGTCCTCAACCAGGGTGATTTTATTGACACCCAATCCAGGACAATTGTCAACATTTGGAGATGTATTTGGCATTTATATCTTTGAGAATTTGTGCTTCTGTCATTTAATGGATAGAATCCAATGCTGCAGCTAAATATCCTACAGTGTATAAGACAGCCTCTTCACAGGAAAGAATTTTTCACCCCTTAATGTCAACAATACCAAGGTAGAAATATCTTAATGTGCATACCTTGCATGTATGAGGCACTGGGTTCAATCCTCAGCATTACATAAAAATAAATAGATAGATAGATAGATAGATAGATAAAATTATTAAAATATATGTATAAAAATTAAAATGTTCTTATCTGTCAAAAATGAAAAAAACAAACATCAGTCACGATTAAGAATAGATTGTGCTGTACTCATATTGGAATACTATATGGCCACCAAAAAAAAATAAAATCCTTAATTAGCTTTAATTTTTTTGAGATAATTGCAGAATCACAGGAAATTGTAAGAAAATAATATGGAAATATTTTATGTATCCTTTACCCAATTTCACCATGATAATCACTTATTAAAAAATTTCCCAGTCACAACTGAAAAATTAACATCAATTCAATTCACTAATCTTATTCAGATTTCCCAAATTTTACATGAACTCAAGCATATTTGTGTTTGCATGTTTAATTAGTTCTGTGCAAATTTTCCACATATGTAAGTTCATGTAAATCAAATATGCAGAACAGCGCATTTACTTTAAGGATTGCTTGTACTTCATTTCTCGTAAACACACCCGCATCCTTCCTGCCCCGTCTCCTGTCCCTAACCTCTGGTCATCGATAATTTGTTTCCTATAATTTTATCATTCAAGAATTTTATAGAAATGAAATTCTATAATGTGTAACTGTTTGGGGTTGAAATATTTCACTCAGCTTAATTTGCTTAAAATTGATCAAAGTGGTTTCATTTCAACAATTCATATATTATTTTTTTCTGAGTAATTTTGTGGTATGGATGGACTCAGTTTGTTTAAACATTCAACCACTGAAAAATATTTGGTTTTTTTCTAATTTTTAATTATTATGAATAAAGCTGCTATGAACATTTGAGTACTGGTTCTTTTGTGAATATAAGTTTTTATCTCTCTGTGATAAATGTTCACAAGAGCAACTTCTGGATTTAATTTTAGTTTTTAAAAAACCCTGCCAACCTATTTTCTAAAATGTCTTCATGGTGTTATATTCCTACCAGCTGTGTGTGAGTGATCAAGTTTTTCTGTATCCTTGCCAACATTTGGTATTGTCACTATAATTTGCTTAACCATTCTGATAAGTGTGTAGTGTTGCCTCACTGTGGATCAATGGCAATTTCCTAATGGCTAGTAATGTGGAACATCTTTGTATGTGCTTATTTGCCATGTGTATGAAAGATTTTCTAAAACGCTTTGAGGTGAGATATTTTCTGGCATGTTCTAAGGCAGCCTTTGGGGCTAGAGAAAGGATAATGAGGGATAAAAAGTAAATAAAGTCTGTGAAGTAGTGTGACAAGTTCGAAGCCATGTGGTCTTCTAGACTATTATAGGTACTTTGGTTTTTATTCTGAGTGATAGCTGATGAGCTGTGAAAGTTGAATTATCTCTTAAGTGGGTCATTCCAGGTTGAGCATAAACCAAAGAGACAGAAAGCATCACAGTATCATGATGAAGACCATCTATGAAGGTATTGAAATTAGCTAATTGAGTGATGGTAATAGTTGAGATGAGAAAGGTAACAGTGGAAGAGGAGAGATGTGGTTGAGTTTGCAATGCATTTTGAAAGTAGAGTCAAAAGGAATTTTCTGATAGATGATATATCAGTGTAGATAGGAATCAGGTTAATGCTTCCTATTTGACCAGTTCTCAGTAGATCCATATATCTCACCCAGTTGATCTCATTTGATTTCATTGTTAAAAGATTTGCCTTCCTAAATTCCAATGAAAGCACTGCACACATTTCCTTTACTTTATAAATAATCCACTGGAATTTCTAGTTTATTTCTTCTCAACTCCACTCTAAGATAATCAGGGCTTATTCTAGGTTTGCTTATCTTTTTCTTCCTAAATGAATCCTTAATAGATAACCTCTGTAGGGACTTGGTTCCTAAATAGATAGCTCTAAGTCTACATCAAAATTCTCAGTTACACACTACTTATGAACTGCTTACTTACTTAATATTTCCATTAAGGTCTGCAAATACCTTAAATGAAGCAAACCTGAAACCAATCTCTTCTTTGCCCAATCTTATTTTCTGCTTTCTTCCAATGTCAAATCTACTCAGTTGTTCAAGATTGAAACCTGGGAAAGAGCTTAGATTTCACCTCATATATCTAAACAAATTTCATTTATTTGAACTTCAAACATTTCTTGAATTTTACCCTCATCTTATTTGTTGCCATTCTATCAAGGTCTTATTATGTCTTTTTATTTGGTATCACAATATCATACGATACCCCACAAATATTGTACACTTAAAATTGTAATAGAAAATAACAAAAACGTTTTATTATCTTTCTTTAACTCTTATGATAGATAACAAATCTTCCTTACTTTCAATCTTGCCCACTTAAAAAATATTCTAAATCACATCCACAATTATCTATTAAAATATATCACCCAATCATAAATAAATAAGTCAAATGAAAGGCTCTTATTTATAGTAGAATGAATGCTTAATGTTGACTCTAAAATGTAAAAGTAGTTATAAAATCATCAACCTGAAAACATCTCTGCAAAGATTGGTTTAGATAAAAATCATCAATTGATGTTAAATTTAGAAGGGGGTAGACTTTGATAAGGAGATGGATATTTGCATGGTCTTTACATGTGTTTCCACAATTTTTTAGGAGTGAGGGAAAAGCTAGTAACTTTAATATTGGAGAAATTAGGTGACCTTCCATAAGACAAGGAGATGTTGTATGCCTCCAGGTGTTATAACCTGAGAAGGACACAATATTTATGTAGCAATTCAGTCAGGAATGCACATATTGAAATTAATCACTGATTGAGGTGGCACACACCTGTAATCCCAGCTACTTGGAGGGCTGAAGAAGGAGGCTCTCAAGATCAAATTCAATCTGGGTAACTTAGTGAAACCCTGCCTCAAAATAAAAGAGGAATGAAGATATAGCTTAGTGGTAAGCACCCCTATGTTCAATGCTTAGGAAGGAAAGAGAGGAAAGGAAGAAACTAGTCAGGAATTATCAGACCACTCAAAAGTAACGTTCTACTGAAAAGTGAGGCTGTGTACTTCAAAAAACTCATAGTCATAAAATAGGGGATAAAGGCAGAGTAACTATCTCAGAATAAAGGATACTAAAAGATGAAAGCTAAATGCAATACATAACCTTGCATTGGAACAAAAAAAATATTATAACTAAAACACCAACAAAAGTTTAGAAAAAAATATTGTATACCAATACTAAATTCACTAAAGAGGATAATTGTCTGCTATGGATGGGATATTAATAAAGGAATGTTTGAGAGTGAAATGACTAGACTGTGAGAACTGTAACCTCCTCATCTCATCCTACTCTGAATGGACTAACTGGGTGGTAACTAGAGGCAGGTAGAAGGAAGTGGGTCACAGGAAGAGTGCCCTGGAAGGGTGCATCTTCCCTTTGTTACCCTCCTGCTTCTTTCTTTCTGCTTCCAGACTATCAAGCCCCAAACAGCTTTCCCTGCCTTTCCCTTCTGTCATGATGTGCTGCCTAATCTTGGGCCCAGAGCAATGCAGTGAGCCCACCATGATATAAATCTCTGAAACCATGAGCCAAAATAAACTTCCCTTCCTCTAAGTTGTTTTTGTCAGGTATTTTGGTCACAAAAATGAAAAGTTAATCAATACACGGTTCTGTGAAATAAAAGTCTTAATTTTAGGTAATACACAGTATTTATATAAGAAAATATCTAGAATATGTAAGGAACTCCAAAAACAAATAATGTGATATTAAACGGGCAAGAGACTTTAATAGGCATTTCTCGGAACATAAAAATGTCCAACAAGTACAAGAAGAAATGTTCAACATCACTCATCATCAGAGAAATGAAAATCAAAGCCAGAATGAAAAATCAGTATGTTGAAATAATCTGAAGTGTCCATCAACTGATGAATAGATAAAGAAAATGTGGCACACATACACAGTGAATTACTATTCAGTCCTAAAGAAAATGAAACCTGTCATTTGTGACAACATGGATGGAGCTGGAGATGCTTATTATGTTAAGTGAAATAAGCCAAGCACAGAAAGACAAGAGCTGAATGATATCACTCACATGTGGAATCTAAAAGAGTTGATATCATAGAAGTTGAAAATCAAATGTTGCTTTCCAGAGGCTAGGGAGAGTAGAAGGGGGATGAGGACAGGATGATCAATGAATACTAAGCTACAGTTAGATAATGATAGGATATTTTTTTGTGATTTTGGAAAATAGAGTCACTAATGGCAATGTACTGCATATTTTGAAAAGTTAAAAGAATTTTGAATGTTTCTAATGTAAATGTACAATAGATACTTGAAAATTACATACATTTAATCTGATTTAATCATTATATAATATATGCATGGAAACATCACAGTGTCCCATAAGTAACTATATTTTTATTTCCTATGTATCAGTTAAAAATAAACTTAATTTTAAAATGAAATTATACATGTGTGTACCTATAAACGTATACACACATATAATCATTTCATAAGGCTGATAGGTTCTGATAAAAGTGAATTTATGCATAAATTACTACCCACAAATCCACTGTTAGATATATTCCCAACAAATGAATACATATGTTCAACAGGAGACATGTGCTAGATTATTCAGAACAGTGCTACTTACAGTCTCCCCAAGCTGGGAACTACCCAAGTGCCCATTATCAGTTGACTGGATAAATACATTGCGCAGTATTCACATAATTAAATACTTGCAGCATGGGAATGAAGAAAACATCATTAGATATACTGACATGGAATAATCTCAGAGACATAATGTACAGTTAAAGAAGCTAAGCACTAAATCATACGTATTGTATAATTCCACATGTATAAAGCACCAAACGGATTAGATGAGTTAATTTTAGGAGTCAGGATCACCATTATTCTGGGCAGGAGACAGGCAGTGACAGGAAGATGGCATGAAGGAACATCTGGAACAGAAAGAATGCTTTATTTCTTTCTAATTTATATTGGTTATACAGATATTTTCAATTTACAAAAACTTAGTGGGCTGTTCACTCATGATATATGTAGACTTTTCTAATTGTATTTTATTTCCATAAAAAGGTTTTTTTTTTTTTTTTTCCCAAATGAAGCTCTGCCTGTGAGGGAACAGGGAGAACAGGATGTCTCTGAACCTTCCTGCCAATTTTGTTGTGAAAATAAAGCTGCAAAAAAAAAAAAAAATTAAATCAATATCAATCGCCAAAATTGCTGATTTAGTTGTTGTCTGTATTCACCTAAAATGTAAGCTCTTGTCCTTTGCTTATCATTGTGTCCTCAGCCAACTAGCAATTTGTTTAGCACACAGTAGGCAGTCATTAAAGACTTTTTTTTGATAAATGAATAAATATATATGTAGCTCAGAAAAACCAAGTGGAATAAAGCTATATATTTGAGGGGTAATTAACAAGAGTTGAAGTTTTGAATCTCTAGGAAAGCATGGGAAACGTGAGTGAAAGGGGTCTTGCCTAGATTCCTGAGGACTAACAAGACTTCAGGATAGGCAGAGGAAAAGAACATAAAATACACGGAGTTTACAAAGACAGAGAGAGGACTTACAAGTCAAGATATGCAAAAATGAGAACAGAACAAGATCAGGTAAACAAACAAATCAATGCAAGAAAAGCAGATCTTGGTAACCAAGAAGAATCCAACATGCTGTCAGGTAGGATGAAATTTCAAAGCAAGGACAGAGTTAGCAGCCTTGCTGAGTAGGCAAATTACAGAGGGTGGAGGAGTGAGGAGAGATGGGAAACTGTAGTAAGGGAAGCCTTCTCTTTCAAAAGTTTCTGTTGTGAACAGAAACATGGTTGGCCAGCAAGTAAAAAATTTGGATATGAGGATTTTGTTTTCTTTTGTTTTAAGATGTGCTATGGTTTGGTTGTGGTTTGCATCCCTCCCACACCCTGGCCCCAGGGTCCATTGTATTTAGAAACTTGTCAGTATTGGGAGGTGTTGTGGGCTTTTTAGAAGCAGGGTCTAGTGGGATGTGTCCTTAGATCATTGCAGATACGCAAGACCTTGGGAAGTAGTTCTCCTGAAATCCCTTGAGTTCTCTCCAGAGAATAGTTACAAAAGGAGCAAGCCTATCCTCCCCACCCTCCTCCCAGATCTTTCTGCTTCCTGGTTCATGTGACCACATGCTCCAACATGAGCTTCTGCCATTGTCATATGCTGTTTGCCATAAGGTCTTCACCAGAACTGAGCTCATGCAGGAATGGTGTCCTTGTGAGATGAATTACCTCTTTTTCTTCTTAAGTAGTCTGTGTCTCATAGTTTGTGATGAAAATGAAAACTGGTTAATAAAAGAAGGAAGAGACTTAACAAGTTTAAATGCTGATTGGAAAGCATCAGTGTTCTTACAGGTGCAGGAAGGAAAGGGAATCAGAGGAAAGGTGGAAGAATTATCCTTAGATGGAAGGGGTAGGGAAGGAGTGGGAGTTGGAAATGCAAGGTATGAAATAAGAGAGGATGAGTATAGATATCTCTGGACTTTGCTGAGAGTTGATATCTCAGCATTGGTATGAGTGGAGGCACTAAAATGGAGTGTAAAGAGAGAAGAGGAGGCTGGCAGGGAGGCATAATGTCATAAAACCACTGAAGTACTGTGGTGCACAAATGTTACTATCACATAAACATTGTAGTTTGCTATCACAGGTATATTGTGCCATAAGATTAATGGTAGCCCTGAGGACCATATCCTCCGGCAGGGCTGACACCATGTTACTTAGCAGTTTGATGCAACCAGGCTGAGGGATTTCCAGGAGACAGTTCACTTTGGCACAGGTGCCATGTTATAAACCTTAAAACAAAGCTCACCCTTGCAAAAATTGGATTGAACTCCCTTTATGAAAGAGATACCTGGTGACCTTTGGACCGAATGTAGGTATGAGAAAAAGGAAAGAATTTTCAGAACTCTTCAAAGTGTTATGTTATCCTGGTGGAAGCCCTCCCAGTCAGTTGGTCATCTGACCCTTTGGCTATGTAGGTCATACTTGTAACCTGCTCCCACTATCCATCTTGTAAGAGTGCTGTCTTTGGGATAAACCAGTTGAACATCAGATGGTACCTAAGACTCATTTTTTACATGAGTCAAACCAAAGGGGAGAAGTCACCCTGGGGCAGCTGGTTAACTAGGACTACAAAAGACTCCTAAACATGACAAATTTCTACAGTCAACCTGAGCCACTGGGTTGAAGAATAATCTGACATTAACCCCTTTCTTCTTTAATTAGTAACCCCATTTGTTGGGTACTTATTGTATATGTAGACCTAGATATAATGTTATGAATTTAGGGTTATGTAGCTATATAAAATTGGTATTTTCCATTTAAATATGCTTCAGAAGGCCTTTATATAATACATTATTACAAATGAGCCTTATGAAAAAATTTAAAACCATAAACATATGCTTATCATAAAAAATAAACCGGGTGTGGTGATGCATGCCTGTAATCCCAGAGGTTCCGGAGGCTGAGGTAGGAGGATGGCAAGTTCAAAGTCAGCCTCAGCAATTTAGAAAGCCCCTAAGCAACTCAGTGAGACCTTGTCTCTAAATAAAATACAAAAAAAGGGCTGGGAATGTGGCTTAGTAGTTAAGTGCCCCTGAGTTCAATCTCCAATACTAAATGAGTAAATAAATAACAGAAAATTACTGTGTATGTAGTGAGATTTCAATTTTTTTAAAAAAATAACATTGAATATGAATAATATTTATGTCTATGAACTGGAAATGCCAATAATTTTTGTTTTGTACATATTTTTATTTTCTAAATTTCTAAAATAATGTATTTGTATGATTAGAAAAATATTAGTGCATATTTATAATTATTGCCTTAGGAAAAGCATCTTGAGGTAGACTTATGAGGATCAAAGGGCATTGATTTATTTGCTACACATCACCGAATTTCCTTACAGAAACACTGTACCAATTTAAGATAATGTTAGTAAATATAAACACTTATGAAGAAAGCACATGTGATTCTTACAAAGAAAACCTTCAGAGACTATGGCAAGAAAAATTTTAAAAAAAGCAAAATCGATCAGTAAAAGCCTAAGGTTTTTCTTTTAATAGACTTCATGGCGGGGACTGTTCCCAGAAGCAACTCCCAAACTCCCAAATAATGAGGGAGAAAAAGTGGTTTATAAGCAAACCAGCTTTCTTCTTCATTCCTGGGACAACCCTGAAGAGACTCTCAGAGGGTCCTCAGCAGGACTGAACCCATTGGCCATCCATTAATCAACAAACCCTTTGTTGACTTTCCTTCCTTGCCTCCCTTACCCTCTTACTACATTACCCTGTGTCTGGGTTTACCTACATCACCTTGTACTTAACTGTTGCTCAGGGTCTGCGTTTTGGAAAACCCAATCTAAGACATCTGGGGAATTGCTTTAGAAACTATAAATTGTTTTTTTTTTTTTTTTTTTTTTTTTTTTTGGTGTGTGTGTGTGTTTGATATTATTTTTCTTGTTTGTTTCTAACCAGGGAAGTAAAATCACATACCTAAAATTTTCTAACACTTAATTGAGTCTACCGTATTTCTAGTACTGTGCTGGACATATTGCATGGACTAACCATCTATTTATTCAACTTATAATGAGTGCCTACTTGTAAAATGCTCCCCACTCAATGATCTATGGTGCTACAGCATAATAGGATAGACATTGAGTCATTATTTAATTATAGTAGTGAGGCCATCTAAAGGAAAGAAACAAAGGTCAGGGGGACTAATGTCACCTCCAGAGGACATTTCCCAGAGGAAGATTCTCATTTAATTTAGAAGAGAACATGATGGAGAAAAATTTATGAGTTGCAAAAAGGAGGAAATGCATTCTAAGTAGAGACAATGACATATGAATACTGGAGAGGGAGGAGCTTAGCACTTCTGAGAAGCAGGGAGATGGTTGTGGGCGGATTGTGGTAAGCAAAGCAGAATCCTGGGATTTGGGGTCTGCCAGATAATGTGAGGCTTTGTGTGCTTTGAAAAGAGCCAAACTTTACAACAAGCTGAATTTGAAAGCATGGAAGGATTTTAAGCAGCATGCTTGGGTTTATGGCTATGTTTAAAGAGTACACTTCAGTTATGGACTAAACTCTAGAGTCAGAAAAGGAAAGGCTAACAGAGACTGGAAGTCACTTGAGAGCCAAATATGGACTTCAGAACTATTTGTTTGATGTTCGATGTAAGAACTAATTATTTATTTATTTTTGAAGCACTGGGAACTGAACCCAGGGCCTTGTGACTTCTAGGTGAGTATTCTGCAACTGAACTACATCCCAGCCCCTCCTATAATGGCTCATTTTTAAAAGTTAGTAGAAAAACCTCTGGATCTCCAGGATTTCTGGAAGGATCTTCCAGGAGCTCTGTAAAAATACAGTATCAGGCAAATGTTGGCATTTCCCATGACAACAATCTGGATTTATGTTTTGGTGGTATTTATGGTATTTCCATTCTTGGAATTCAACAGGGTACTATATTTATCGCAGAGCCATTGTATCACTGAATATCATAGTTACTATTTTGTGTTACTGCCTAGTCTTTTTAGATAGTTGAGTTTGCAGTGCCTACATTATAACATCTCATAGAACCAACTTTAAATTTTTTGTTTTTGTTGTCGGTGGTGTATTCTAATTACACATAATAGTGTGAGTCCTTGTATGGTGTACTATTGTACTTTTGAGGAAACTATCTTGTAAAACAGATTATGGTTTTTTTTAATAGGTGAAGTTTAACAGGCTTGGGAAGTGTAGACAATGAAGAACACTTACAAATATAGATTTTAGATTTGGATGCCCTTTGTTCATAAGACCTAACCTAGAAGACTAATGTCATCTCCCACTGCTCACTCTAAGCCCAGCACTCTGGTCTCATCTAGATATACCTTCCAAACCCTTAGCCTTGCTGTTACCTCTCCTCTAATGCCTTTTCCCCACATTTTCCTCTTTATACATCGATATCTAGTTAAAATGTCACCTTTTTCTAATGAAGTTACTAATCTCACCACCACCCAATCCAGAATCCTCTGGTCTCCTATAATATTTAAGAAATTTTTTCCATCATAAAACTCATTTTATCATCCCTAATATTTCTTTCTTGTCCTGCTGACTTTTGAGTTGCATGATATAGTAGCTGTGCTTAGACAGCACAGAAAATAAATGAATGAATGAAGGAAGGAATAACATACTTGGATTTTAGGATGGTTTTAATAATTCCAATCATCTGAAAGTTAGTGATACAGGACTGTGGTAGGTAGAGAAGAATGAGGAACTGAATTAGTGTCCTAATAGGAGGCGATGACAAGGGAGATGTGAGGGGATATGTATGGAAATACTAGAAAGGCCTGAGGGATCAGGGCAAGAGAAGAAGAGCTATTAAAGTTGCTCATCAGCTTCCTTAGATGGGGCAACTGGCAGAGAGTGGCTGCTAAGAAACTCAGTGGTGGTGTGCTCACACAATTCACCCAAAGCAGAAGTCAGGAGAAATGGGAGCTACTGCAAGTGAGAGCTCAGAAAATTCAAAATGGAAGAGAAAACAGGTTAGGCAAGAAGTTAGGACCACAGACCTTATGAGCAATGTTCTGCGGTCTTAAATGCAAGCAGGGAAAGTGAATTGTGTGAAAGATAGGTGCAGGCTGATAAAGTATGTATTTTATTCTTACCAATTGAGAGTCGAAGAGGGACAATATTATGAATATATTTGTGCCCCGCCCCGAATTCACATGTTGAAATCCTAACCCCTGGGTGATGGTTTTCAAAGGTGGGGGTGAAGAAGTAATTAGGACATGAAATAGAGTCCCTTATAATAAAAGAAATCAAGAGATCTCCCTCAGCCCTACCTGCATATGACTTTACATGCAAAGGTGTCATCTATGAGGATGGAAACAGGACCTCACCAAACACTGAATCTCCTGGCACCTTGTAACCTTGGATTTCCCAGCTTCCAGATCTATGAGAAATAAATCTCTGTTACTTATAAGCATTCGAGTCTCTGGTATTTTGTTTTTTGTAACTCTGAACAGAATAAGACAGATTTTAGAAGATACAGTTTGGTTTATTTGGTGATTCAAGGTTTTGAGGTGAGTTCTAGGATCCTAAATTGAAAAATTCAAATTGCTGGAAAGTGTTATGAATTCTCTAAAAGCATAATATAGGACTGGGGGGTGTAACTCAGTGGTAGAGTTCTTGGCTCTATCAAGAAGCCAAAGAGAAGAGAAAGAGAAGGATTACACATCTATTTTAAGAAACGATATTATAGATTTTCTGATTTTTAGAGCTATTGAAAATAAAGAATAGAAATCAAATATGTATTACTTTCTCCTGGATGTTTCAAGATAATTATAATATCTTACATGTTTATTATCCTATAATATTTATAAATTTGTTGGTATATATTATTTTTATGATCACCACCTTATATTAGTTGAACATTTAATGGTACCACTTGTGTTCTACATCATGTTAATAATAAAAAAAAAAACTACAGTACACTCCACACACACATATTTTTCTAATCTCTTTTATTTTGGGTATACTACTTTGGGGGGTGGTGGTGCTAGGGATTGAACCCAGGGCCTTGTGTATGTGAGGCAAGCACTCTACCAACTGAGCTATATTCCCCCATGATGCAACTTTTTAACTTCTTGAATGCTTCCATTCTATGTACCTTTTCAACTTTCTATCAATCCCTTTTGGAAAAAATAATGGGACAAATATACAAGTCTCATTTAACATTATGAGATTTATCTTATGGAAGATTATGGTTGGTTTAGCTGTCAGCCATGGACTTACAAAGAAAATAATGGCAACTTTTAAATTATTTTCCAAAGATTAATTTTCCAATTAGGTATCAGTACTCATCTGAGGATATCAAATGTTATAATCATTTTAGAAGTTTAGCAATTTGAAAATGTTAACATGCCCTAAATTGTGTACATACAAGGGTACATAAGATTTTGAACAGATTCACAAATAAGCTCACAAGTTATACCCTTGCAAGTTATTTTGTTGATCTTATTAGTCTGATCATGGTACTAAGTAAAGGTAGTCCTTGTTCTTTAAGTTCAGTTACAGAACACAAAGAAGAGAAAACAAGAAACATCCCATGAAGCCTTGACCTTTGGCAAAGTCCCAGCACAGGTCCCTCAAGGGCATGAGTAACTCAATGGCTAGTCTAAGCAAGAGCTATAAGTATATTTTAAAATATCTTCACTCAAATGATTCAATACCATCTGATAAATCATGCAGCATAAGTCAATAAGTTATATAAGTTATATATAAATGAACCAAAATACTGGAATGTACCATCCTTCTAACTAGGCTTGGAATCTAGACCAAACTGTCAAATACAGAATTAGAGAAAGAGAGAGAGAAATTAGAGCCTTTCAGAGATGCAGAGATATTTAGGATACATAAACTAGATTAAAGAAACCAAACAACTCCTGATCCTTAGTAAACCTGAAAATTGAAAAACATTAACATCTTCCTTGGCACAACATGGTTTTCAAATCTATATGACATCGCTTGGCTCCATTTTTAGTCAGCATAATTTTGGCTTCTATTCTTATGTGGATAACAGCCAAATTCGTCTGTCTTCTATGTCCAATCCTAGCATCTTTGTTTAGTTCCTCGACTGAGATTCTGTTTTAAATAGGCTGAAACATAACTGTAAAGAAAAAGATTTTCCTGAGCAATTTGATGTACCTTTGTCAAATCATACAGTTATCATTTGAAGCTTTGTTTTCAATTCAGTGGTTTGAAGAGTGTAGCTTTCTTTCTATAACTTGCTTAGAGATTTCCATACTTCCTTTCACCAGAAATTGCTTTGATTAATATAATTCTCTTTCTGCTGTGATTTCCCTTGCTAGTCACTGCCCTCTTTGATGAGTGAAAAATGCAGGTGCTAGATTTCTCAGGAGGGCTAAGTTTGAGGGCAGCGTGTGCATTCCTATCTTTACTGCCACAAATTGCTTTCAAAAACTGAAGTTTTTACATGTGTTCATAAAAACCTGGAAGAATATTTTGCAGGTCTTGGGCCTATTTTTCCAGCATATCACTTCCTTCACCTTCTGATCCCTGAACCTTTTGTTCCTAGGCCAGCTGACTTCTGGTTTGATTTAGTCCTGGGAGGAGAAGACAAGATGTAGAGGGCAAAAGAGAGGAAGCAGGTAGATCACTACTTTCTTTTCCATTTTTTTTTTTTGTGGGGGTGGTACCAGGGGTTGAATCCAGGGGTACTCCACCACTGAACTACATCCTCAGACCTTTTTTATTTTTATATTGAAATAGGGTCTAAGTTACTCAGGAACTCACTAAATTGCTGAATCTAGCTTTGAACTTTCAACTCTCCTGCTTCAACCTCCCCAGCTCCTGGGATTACAGATGTGCCCCACTGTGCCTGGCAAGAATATTCCCTTCTTAAGCAGCCTTTCTGACAACAGTTTGTCTTTTCTGTGATTCCAGCTACCACAGAATATGCCCGATGTGGTTGAATCGTCCAAGGTGACCCTACCCCCTGGACTCTCCAGGCTAAGGATACTAGTAAACTGTTGATGGTGTCGGATGTGTAGATTACCTTATTATTGCCAGTTAATTGTTCTCAGCTATTCCATCACCTGAGCAATTAGTTCTCTGCATTAAATTCACTTTTCTATAAATACTGGAATTGGATTATGTGTTGCTGGATAGAACCCAGTTGAACAATCATCAATTCTTAGCTAAATATGAGTAGGAAGATTTTACTAGTGCCACTTGCAGAAGAGGAATTTATGAAGGCAATTAAATTATCTAATTAAATACTAATCATATATTTACCGAAAAAAAAAAAAAAAAACACTGCTTGGAATAATCCTACAAAATTCCCAATGATGGGATTGCAAATCAGAAGAGAGTTAATCGGACTGGATATTTACAAATATCAAGTACTCATCAACTACTTGAGACATTTAAAATTTATTAGAAAAAATGAGTTTTTTACAAAATATTCTTATATGGTTTATAAAAACTAACTTAACTTTTCTAATTATAAAGTCAACTCTTGTGTCCAAGCATTTCCTTTTGAATTTTTTCATCCCAAGAAGAAAACTCCAATTTGAATTGATATAAAAATATAAACAATTATGATGAATAATCAACTATAATTGGATCTGACAACTGATATATTAAAAAGAGACATGCAATTACTAAAAATGCCCATGCCTAATTAAATCAAATAATTATGAATAAAATAACTAGTTCAGATTCCAGCAATAAAACTTTTTCTTTTGTAGCTATTTCTTATTTTTCCAATTTGACTTCGATTATAGCTATTATCATATCATGAGGATTTTGGGATGTACCACAAGTAAATATAATACTCTTAAGTAGTAACAAGAATTATTTTCAAATAACTTAACATCATATTTTTATTTTCTTCTCAAATTAAAGGCTTGCTTGCACTTTGTGTACCAGTTTTACCCATGTAATCACACATTAATATGGAAAACATTTTGTCAGCCTTTATATATGAGCCTTTTATCTGTGCAAACAGTCATATACAGAAAAATACCCTGGAAAGTTTCCTTTATTTGGTCTTTCATGTGGAAGAGATAATATTCAAACACAACAATATAATATAAAAAACCAAAGCAGAGAATATACCCAATTTTCTGTACAAGTCCCTCCTTGTCATAGTCAGTGTCCTGGACAAACAATGGAAAGAGGCAGAAAGACAGTGACCCAAGTGTTGATGTACGCAAATAGTTAGATCAAAAAAGGTTCCTGGGACCATCCTGATTCTCATACCTTTCTGAAGCTATGAAGATGATACAAAATGCCTTAATTTCTAAATGATCATCTTTATGTGAACTGGTTCTACTAAGATGTGATCTGGCATAAGATCTTGAAGCAGAAACTTTCTTATGTTGTCTCTATACTCATTAGTGAAGCATCGCAGAAACTGACAACGCTATTCTTATTAGCCATCCTGGTCAACTGCTTCCTCTTCAAACCATACAAAGGATAAAATGTAAAGTAAAATTTTTTTGGTGTGGATTTATATAATCATATTTCTTCTGTAAAACTGACATATTGTCAACAGTAATAGAATGTTTTTCCAAATGATATGTAAACCAAAAACATTCAAAAACAAATATTCCCTTAAAAACATTTATTTTTGTGCTGGCAAATGGTAGCAGAGCAGCACAGCCTCTGCTCCATTTGAAGAATAAGATGCAGGCACCAAAGTCTTTCCATGCCATGACACAACCTTCCTTCTTCAATCTTCTCTACCTCTGTCTCCCCCAGGTACCATGGCAGTAAGTCTGCTCAATTCAAGTCAGAGTGCTGCTTTTTTAACTCAAATGTACATGCAAAGCATTTGAGGGGTTTGTGGAGATGCATGTTCCTGTTCAGTAGGTCTGGGATTCTGATCTAATATTCTGCATTTCAAACAGGCTCCTAGATAATACCCATGTACTGGTGTGTAGACCACATTGTGAACAATAAGAAACTGGATTTCTTGTCTTTTTTCCCTTTAAACTATATGATTATTGGAGACAAGAATGGCTTTTATCTTTTCTTTGTGTACATAGTACACATAGTAAATATAATGTAATTTCATGAAGAATTTATTACATAAATATTCTAATAACTCACTCACTGTCCCTTAAGAAAATGCAGAAAAATGCAGCATGGGAACACCAAAAGCAAAATGTCTTCATATATGAGATTACATATATAATCTCATATATCTATATATATGTAATAAGATGATATATCTCATCATATATATGAATTATATATAATATTATACATAATGATTCTAAATTTTAAACAACTGTATTGGAACTCCCATAGAGAAATCATATCTCATGAATTCTTTATCTGTAAACACCAGCACTGTAAAAGCATACTGCAATGAAAAGCAAATAATTATGAAATGTCGTAGAATGAAGACACAGGTAAAATTCTGTAGCATTAATAATTATTCATGTATATGCCATTAAATTTTTAAAATATAGATTGGATTCCTATAAAGTGTTAAAGAAATTATAGAATTAGTAAACATGGCTCAATCAATATGTTTTCTAGTTTTGAATTTAGTATCACAAAATAAAATTAAATATAAGTGAAAGCAAAATCTTGTTTGGGGGACTTTTTTCATGTGGGGGTTAAAGGTTAGGATTCCCAAGTTGATAAAGCTCTCTTGCTCTCATTTAATGAATTCCTAGATACTTTTGACTATGCACAGAAGATGAGGTCTGTATTAATACGATGCTAAAAATGATTCCAGAAGGTCCTAAAAGCCAGAACATGATCCGGGTAATAGGATGAGTGCACAATACTCTCTCAGCTCCTTCCTTTTCTGCTTTCCCAAACTGGCTCAGTAAATCCCACTGTAAATAGAAACTTAAATGATCACTATGGATCCTGAGAATTGCATGTCTCTGTTGCCCTTGTACTTATAGAGTTTTCTAATTCATTCTCCTTTCTGTCTCTCATTCTGTCTTCCTCTTCGTCTCCCTCTTTTCAGCATTAGCCAAAAGAAAAGGAGAATATTGACACTATAAGCTTTACAGATCTGGTCAAAAAAGAGGTGGAAAAAGAGAGTAAAGATTCAGAGAATGACAACTGCTATTTTATTTAATCTGTTAGTATCCATATGCCTGTAAGTATAAAGTTGAATTGTTTCTATTGGAAAGTTTTTTTCTAAAATGCTCAGCTTTTTTGGATATTGATGGTTGAAGTACGACAGCTCATATGTACCGTTGAATGCTCTGACAGCATGAAAAAATTTACTGGCTCCTGAATGTTTTATCTTAATGTACCTACAAGTGCCACATTATATTACAGTTTCTTCATGCTTAAAAGGTTTTTCCTTGTTGTATAGGAGATTTTGTTTGGTTTCACCTCATGACTCCTCATTGGTACTTTCTCTCCCATCACTGAAATAATTTATTTTCAGAATAAGTCTCAATCATGATATATTTCAGCATTTTCATTTATGTTTTTAAAGGTAATAAATTGATTTCTATCAATTATATTTAAAGAATGGTTTCTTTATTGCAAATAAAAACAAAATATCTGTTATTACCAATTCATGTTTTTTTAAAATTAAAATATAAACTATATCATTTATATTTGGAATAACATTTATTTATAATAATAAACATATAAGAAATAATATACATATATTCATATCATAATGCTATTAATATATTAGTTACTCAACACTTAATGATAACACAAATGAAGAATGGCCACAGCCTCATAAATATCACTCAATAAATTTTTAAATTTTTATTTATCCTAATCCAAACTTCTCATGGTATATATTAGGTAATAAATCCCGTTAAGAATTTGTTTTGTCATCGAGTTTTAAAATTTGATAACATTACTTTTGCTCCAGGAATTAAGGCTCTCTTTGTTCCAAACAGGAATGGGTGACTAATAACTAGATAAACTAAAATTTGCAAGCATTCTATGTGAATGGCTGAGGCAAGAGGATCCAAGGTCCAAAGCCAGCCTCAGCAATTTAGCAAGGCCCTAAACAACTTCACAATATTTCACACACACCCCCACACACACTTTTTTTAAAGAAAAAAGGACTGGGGATGTGACTCAGTGATTAAGCTCACCTGGGTTCAATCCCTGGTACCAAAAAAAATAAATAAATAAATACACGTTCCTGCTTTTCTTCCTACAATACCTCTTGATATATTTTATTTTTAAAAAGCACTCCTCATGAGGCAGTATACATTTAACATACTCAAGAGTGATTGTGAAAAGGTAATTATCTAACATTTCTTTGACTCCATTAAAAAAACCCACAATGTTTATAAAATGTTTACAACAAAAATAGATATGAAAAATTATGCTTTATATGTGTAATATGAATTGTGATGCATTCTGTTGTCATGTATAACAAAGTAAAATTTTAAAAATTGCTACAAAACCAATATGACGACCTATAATGTAAATAAATTTATCTTCACAATATTTGGGCACAAAACAATGTTGTTCAATGTCTTTTTTTTTTTTTTTTTGGAACCAGGGATTGAACTCAGGGGCACTCAACCACTGAATCACATCTCTACCCTATTTTGTATTTTATTTAGAGACAGGGTCTCACTGAGTTGCTTAGCGCCTCACCTTTGCTGAAGCTGGCTTTGAACCCATGATCCTCCTCCCTTTGTCTCCAGAGCAGATGGGATTAAAAATCTTTATAATGAAATATCTGATGGGTTGGTTTGAGTTGCAGTAACTATAGTAGCCACCTGGGGACCATTTTGATGGAGAAAAACTCCAAACTTTACCAGATGACATGTATCTGAGCCACCGTGGCTCTTTTTCTCCACTGAGTCTCTTTTTATGAAGGAGTTTACAGAGAATTAGTTTACCAAGATGTGAGAAGAAGAAAAAGAAAAGACATGTTGGTTAAAATTAGACAAATGTGTCAAGAAAAAATTTAAGATATTACTGTCAAATTTGGATCTCAAACTATTCAGAAGACTTTAGCTTTCCTAAGAAGTTAACAGGCTATTATCCTAAAATATTTCTAGTGAACTTTTTCTCCATTGCTGTGGCTATTCATATAATCTTAAATCTAGCAATTGACTCAAGAATCTGTGCCTGAATATAGCACTATAGAAAGCCACAGAATTCTTCCCAAACCATATGCTGTGTCTTAATACTCATTTCACAATTTTCACTGTAACTTATTTAATATCATTATGTATTTAGACTGTTGACGAAATGGAGTCAAAAAAGATTCTGAGATTCTGAATGGGAGAAATTTGACATAGCTCCTTTTTTTCTTTCTTTCTTTTTCTTTTTTTGTTTGTTTTGCTATGGTGGGATTGAACATAGGGCCTCATACATGCAAAGCAAGTACCCTATCACTGAGCCACATCCCCAGCCCTTTTTCAACGTTTTATTTGGAGACTGGGTCTTGCTAAATTTCCAAGGCTGGCCTTGAACTTGCAATCCTCCTGCCTCAACCTCCCAAATAGTTGAGAGTATATGCATGTGCCACCATGTCTAGCAAACATTGCCTTAAAAAGAGAATGAACAATGAGACACCGGCCTCTTTTTGTCCAATTAAATGACTCTTTTTGTCAATTATAGCAGACAGTGAATATTACTGACCACAACATTCATTAGATACACATGGCTTAAGAATCTCAACTGACCTAAAACTTATTTAATTCAGTTCCTTTCTTCTTCCACAAACTTACACAGCTGTTTAGTTCTTTTGTAAACAGGGAAGGCTAGGCACTCTAGCACAGATCTTTTTAGCATATGAAACATATTGACATGAATATAACATATGTGCCAAAGCAATATTATTCAGCTAACATTTCAATGAAATGCAACATAAAATTTTAAATTATATATTTCTGCATGTGTTTGATTCCTGTTTACTGTATCGGGTCCAGGGGGGAAAAAATTAAAAAGAATATCCTTACTATGGAAAAAAATTTCTAATATATTTCCATTTTAATATCATCAGAAAGGAATGGTTATAACCAATTATCTTATAATTGCTTTAAATTCACCACATAGTAACAATGCCAATTTTAGTTGATCAAGGATTCAAATTTATGTGGCAGGTGTATACAAGAAAGATACTGACAGACATAGGTATATCAAACACAGTAAGCAGGTAAAACCATTGTGTTACTTGGAGCAGCAATGCAAAAGATAAAGGTTCACTCTTCTGATGGAAGCATATTTTATCACCTTGGTTTCTACAAATAGAATGCACACCATCTCTTCCTTTCTCAGATAGAATAGTGTGATTATTGATTACTTGCTATTTACAATAAAAAGGACTAATATGTAGTGTGCTAAATTATATAGCTTTCTTTTTAAATCCTCATTTGTGAAATCTTTTTAAGAGTTAGCACTTATCTTTTGTTATCAGAAATAAAAATATCCTCCACTGAAATATTTTACATATGCTTTTGTTTTTTTATTCATGTGTAAGTATGGAGCATTGTCAGTACCCTAGCTGAAATGTAGTGTTACACTACTGTTTAGGTTTTCATAATTGCACAATTGGATATTTGCTAGAATTTAATTTTCATAACACTATGAATAACTGCAAATGTCTTAATACAAACTTCAACAATATGTCCTTTCATTACTTCAATGCTCCACACAAGCAAATATCTCAGAGTAGAACATAAAAGAGTTTTGTGAATTGAACATATCCTAGAAGTCAAAAGCAGGCAGTTATTTTTTTTTCCAAAATGTTAGTATCAATTTTCAGATGTTGGATACAAACTGAATAAGGAAGAAAAGCTAGTTTGGAGCATGAGGGTATGTATTATGTCAACTGCGCATGAAATTTCAGATTAAGATTCATGTCAGTTTTACTTGCTAAAGTCAGCTACTATTCTCATGTAGATCCTCTGTATAATAATTTTGCTTTTCCTACTTTTACTAAGGGTAAAAAAATAATAACATATAGTGCAATCTGACCCACACAAGGAGAGAAGGGAGGAGAGGGAGCTAAAACCAACTGAGCTCTTGGCAGTCAGAGAAGCAAAGGTAAATGGTCTCTCTATACACCAAAGAACTGAAGGGGAGATTCTAGGACATTAGATATTTTGCAATATGCTGTAAAAGCTCCCTTGGTAAAAACTGCTGTGATGTGATCCCCCTCCCCTCTCACTCATCAGTAAAGGTGAAGCACTGGCTGATTTCTTTGCTTCTGTCACTATTCTGAGAATCCTAATCTTCAGAAAGTATCACTGCTGCTTACTTAAGTCATGCTGGTTATCACTTAGTCTTTGCCCTTCCCTAGAGGGGACTTGACCAAAAACAGAGATTTTTAGAAAAATGAAATGTACATTGTCTCTTTCGACAGTAGGGCCGACTTCAAAGTCTGATTAAGAGAGGAAAGGCCTAACTGAGGTATATGTCTGACCCCTCCTTAATGCTCC
The DNA here is from genome assembly GCF_048772815.1 of Callospermophilus lateralis. Taxonomy (NCBI): domain Eukaryota; kingdom Metazoa; phylum Chordata; class Mammalia; order Rodentia; family Sciuridae; genus Callospermophilus; species Callospermophilus lateralis. The sequence goes on along the minus strand of NC_135307.1, from coordinate 41,025,925 downwards.
TCCTTCAGGTTTTGCTGTCTCTAAAATATTCTGAATGGCTTTATTGAATTCCAGCTAAGTATTAAGAGAAGCCTGAGAAAAACCCTTTCCAGGAGTTTCCATTCCTGATGGCACTGAGAAGTAAAAATTTTAAAATGCATCAGGTTTAAGAAGGAAAAAAAAAAAAAAAAAATATATATATATATATATATATATACACACATATATACCATTCATCTTCCCATGCAATCATTTGAACAACAGGACTTTTTTTTCCCCAAAAAGATCCATGCAGATTAATTGGATAATTTCTTGAGGGAAGAATTGAAATGGCAATTCAACTTCAGCCTCAATCAGAAACTCCATGACTTTTAGCCTGATCTTTGTTGCTCCCTTGGGCTGTTAGCTTGTTAAGGAGCCTCTGGTGCCATTACACAATTTTGTGCTGTGTAAAAGCAGGGACCCCAATGTTTGGGCAATTCTACAATCTGCTAGAGTTTCTGGTTTGCTTCTTGGAAGGAGCTTTGTTATACCTACCGTGAAGTGGCCTTAATGAAACTCTGTTGCTGGTGGCTAAAGGACTTCCTGTGTCTAGTTAGAACATGGAGAGGAGGTTAATTGAGACCCTTCTCACTATGCCCAGGGGAAGCATTGTTAGCATCCAGGAGAATTTGGTTTCTGGAGTTTCCGTTTGCACAGATTCCATACTGTGTTATCCATTGCCAGTGGGATAAAAGAGGAGGTTTTTCAAAAGAATTGATACCATGATTCTCATATGAACAATGCTTCATGAGAGAGGCATGACCAATCTAAATAGAAGTATTTCAAAAGGAAAAAAAGTTAATTCTGTCTTATGAGGTAAAGCATAGAAGAGCAAGAAAGTTGCAAAACTCTCATGAATTTGTATTATAGGTATTAATTCATGGCAATGGTAATAAGAACAAAAACAAAAGATTCTCATCAATTATAAGAGATGATCTGTGAAAAGCTAGCTGAAATTTGTGAATTCACAGTCTCTTATTTGTCAATAAAAATCATGTCTACCTGCTCCCCAACTGAATATCTGAATAAGCTAAAACACACACACACACACACACACACACACACACACACACACACGTCTAAAGAACATTTAAAGGCCCATGAAAAAATAATGGTATGAAATACATGGATGTTACTTTCCTTTCAGGCTTGAACCTTATTTCACAATTTTCACTGTTCTCCACTAATATTTTACTGAAGTATTTAGTACTTGAAAAGAATATGCCTGCATATATTCATTCATCTTTTTAAATTTTTTTTAGTTGTTAATGGACCTTTATTTTATTTATTTATATGTGGTGCTGACAATTGAACCCAGTGTCTCATGCATGCTAGGCAAGCACTCTACCACTGAGCTACAATCCCAGCCCTTCATTCATCTTTCAATCTGCAGATTTCCAATATACTACAAAACACAACTAAATTCAATTTATTCTCATACAAGTGAAATTCTTGGGTTTTGGATCAACATGCATTTTGCTCTAAGCAATCCTATAATTCATTAGAAAAATATACTGAGCAGTACAGATAACAGATAACTTCTCAAGTGTTACAGATTTCTTCATTAAGAAATAATTTTAATAATTATTTTAATTTTTTAACAACATTTGACTCCAATCTGGAATTCAGTCCCTTTGGAAGTGAAGATTAGTGGATTGCTGTTCTGCCTATAGTAACTATTAATAATTTATAACATTAATAAATTTCTTTATGAAGTTGTCTCTTAGTTCTTTTGCAGTTGCAGTCAAAATTCAGTTGTACTCATTAATCATACAATAAATGCATTATCTTGCTTTCTTCTAATTCATGAAGATGGAAATTTTTTAAAAAATCAAGGGAGTAACCAAAAACCTCTCCATATTTTCAGTAGAAGACACAGATTCATATGTTGGTAGGGCATATTCTGCATCAGCACCCACGGTTTATCTGCAATCAGAGGTCAGTATGATGTATAATGTTTGCCTCATTGTGATAAATAGTGAAGAGAATGTATTTAAGAAAAATGAATGCTCAATTTTCATATATCTTTCCAAATATCTGAAAAATGCAGAGGGTCAAAATTAGACTTCTGTCAATTCTGACTCTCCAATTCTGCACAAGGCATGCTTTTAAAGTTTCACTTATCAGAACTCCCTGCCCATTTCTAACATTTTGACTTATTCAACTCAAATAATGAGTCAAAACTCAAGGAGCAATTATGCTGAGTGCAATTAAATTTGGTATGCCAGTCTTATATTCAGGTCAGAACAAAATGAAAGCTAGAGAAAGTGCCAAATTTGATTGATCATTGATAAGACAAAGCCTAAGATTTAAAGTTTAACTGCTGTATGATAATTTAAACCTCAAACTCTTATAGACATAATGTTTTGAAATATTGAAATGATTTTCTTTTTAAAAAATAAAAGCTTCTGAGCAAGTTTAAAAATTTTTAATGTTTTTCTTACATGTCTAACTTCTGTCATACTTTCAGCCCATATGAATGGTCATCTCCTTTCCTGAATAATTCCCGATCATTCTCACTTACAATATTTTCCTCTTTTTAGATATTCACCTGACTCAAATGCCTCTCCCAAGCATTTATTTTTTGTTATCACATTCTGTCAAGTGCAAATTTACTTATAATTATTCCATCTACTATGTCCAGAGGGGAAATCAATCCACCTCAATATATTTTTTGTCCTTTCATTCTTCCAATTTCTCTACCTTTTTATTAATTCTATCCTTTTATTTTCTATCTGTATCTTTCACTATCTTTCCAATTTGGAGCTTTGGGGTAGTATAGATTAATTTACCTAAACTCTTAACTATTCTGTCTTAAGTATTATTTGGGAGATGGTAGATTGTAAAGTAATTCTCCCACCAAAAACTTCACAGACTGTATGGTGTACATATATATGCAAAACACACGTATGTGTGTTATACATGTAGAAAGTGTGTGTGTGTGTGTGTGTGTGTGTGTGTGTGTGGACATTGCAGAGCTACCTAAACAGTTAGGACTTTAGAAACCAAGGTAGATCCTGGAGAGAAAGAAAGCGCTGGAAGATGAGCCTAGTATTTAGCCTGGCTTGTCTTCTTGAGAAATTCATCAATTACCAATGAGAAGCTGAAAGACCAAGAAGCTCATCAGAGATATTAGAAGTATCTATGTCTGAGGAAGAAAGACATTTACCTCTAGTTTTTGGTTGGGCACATACAGCAGAATTCAGGGAATAGCAGATATAAAGCATCTCTCAAAAACCTGAACTCCATCTATAAATTATCTTAATCCTAACAGTGGTCTGAAGATCTTCCACTAGAGTGAGACTGAGAAACTGTTGCACCAAGTTGGGGAGAAGTCAGTAATTGGATTGGATTAAAGAAATCTAACCAAAACCTGATTGCCTGCAATAATTTTTTAAAAAAAGTATTCTCCAGAGGAAGATATATCCATCAGACCCTAAGACACATATTATCTCTATAGGTTTTCATAATGATGTCTGACAATAATGTAAAACCATAGGAATAACAGGCCATAAAAATCAATGTCCCCAAATTGAAAGAACAGACAAGAGAATTAGATCCTCAAATGAACCAGATACTGGAGTTAGAGAGTTTTAAAGAAGTGTAAACTCGATGCTAAAGAAAATAGTTGACACTTGAAATTTTCAGCAGAAGAGTGGGCTACACGAAATAACAAATGGATATTCTAAATCTGAAAAATAATAAATTAGAGAATAATAGATAAGTTAAATAGTAAATTTAATAGTAACTTCTTTTAACTATTTCATTGGATTATGCAATTTTTTAAAGTATGAAATTTCTGGAAATTATAAGATTCATAAATAAATTTTTCTAAGGAGAAAATATAAAAATTGGAGCACAGAAAGAATGAAGAATGTAAAACATGGAACCAAATATAAAATTAATGGGCCATGGTGAATTGTCTAAAGTATGTATATGTGGGATATCAGAAAAAGAAAAGAAAAACAACAGAGAAAAGTAAATCCAAAGATCAAACAGAAGAGAATTTTCCAAAACTGAAGAATATTATTGAGTCACAAAAGAATAAACTATCAATTTCAAGAAGAATGAACATAAAGAAAAATTCACTTCAATGTATTATAGTCCTGAAAATCAAAGACAGAACATTTTAATAGCATCTGAAGATTATGATTAGTCATAATCCAGATATTATGAATAATCATATTTAAAGTAGTGACAGTGTGGCTAACAATCCATACTTTACAGTTATAATGAAATGACACTTTTTTCAATGTACCAATCTAGAATTCTATTAATACAGAAAATATCCTTCATAAACAAAGGATAAATAAAGATATTTTCATAAACTGAACTCATGTTAAAGAAATTCTTTAGACATGTGGGAGCAAGGAAGTTCAGTAAGAAATATTAAAACAAACAAACAAACAAACCCTAAACAATGGGTGGATCCAAATTAATATTGAGTGTCTGAATCCATGATAATAATAGTATTATGGGGTTTTAAAATATCTTTATCTGACACAAGATGAAGGCTTCCACACAAATTACAAAACATTATATAAATAAATTTAAGATTTAATTTAATGGTGGAACATACCATCTTCCCCAGTTATAAGACTTAATACTGTTGTTATAACAATTGTCACTGAAAGTAACAAAACTTAACAGAATCCCAATCAAAATCTCAGAAGGTTTTATGGAGGGTGGAAATGTAAAAAATGATTCTAATATTTCTATAGAAATGCATGGGACCTAAGATTATCAAAACAATGTTGAAGAAGAAAAATAAAACTAAAGGATTTCTACTATATGTTATCAAGACTGTTACAAATGTACAATAATTAAGACAGTGTGTGGTGGTAGTAAGGATTGGCACAAAGGTACTTCTGTAATTCTAGAGGGAAAGCATAGTCTTTCCAAATAAATGATGATGGATTAGTGGATAGCTGCAAGGAAAACTCACAAATTCTTTCCTGCCTCACAACATATACAGAGATTAATTTGAAGTCTATGGATCATAGAGAAACTTGAAAATTAAAATTCTAAGTCTTCTCAAAGGCAGAAGAATTTATCTATGAATCTGAGTCAGGCAAATATTTCTCATTTAAGAAATTTAAAAAAACAGTAATAAATCAAAAATTAGATAAATTATATTTCACTAGAATTGATAACTTGCATTCACCAAAAGACATCATCAAGAGAGCAAGTTATAAGATAGAAAAAGTATTTTCAATGCAAATACTCAAATCCATAGCATATTTAGGGCTCCAACCAAGGAAATATGACAACTCAGTTTTAAAATGAGGGGGAAACTCCAGGCTCAGCAGGCATATCTCTCACACACAGAAATATCCAAATAGGCAACAAATATATATAAGTGTATTCAACATTATTACTAACAAGGATATGAAGAGGAAAATCAGAATGTTATATCTTGGTATACCCATAAAAATGACCAAAGTAAAAAGGATGGACAATATCAAATGCCATAAAGAATAACTCAATTGTAAATTAATACATCACTGATTGAAATATAAATTGCTATAAGCACTTTATAAATCTGTTTAGTATTAGCTGCTAAAATTAAATGCACACCTATTTTATTATCCAGCAATTCTCCTATGTGCAGAATTCTCAACAGAAAATGGGTATTATGTGGGGGAAAAGCTGTCTAGACCCCAACTATTTACAATGACTTCCTCTCAGAAAAATACTGTAGCTATTTCTACAGTCATAGAACTTTTATAATAACCACATCTATTTTATTATACAAGTTAAACTAAAATTTCTAAATGCTAAAGAACATAGGGAGATCTTCACAATATCAAGAGCAAAAAAGCAGAAAAGGAGAATAGTGTTTAAAAGATTCAAGGGTTCTAAGTTCTTGTATTGCCCAGAAAGCAAAAGTTATCAACTTAACATTAGTCTCTAATAACTCAAGAATAAATGCTATAATCTCTAAAATTCTCATGAGAAGATTAGTAAAAATATTTATAACATGGGAGAAGTTGAATAACAAAAATTAATTGAATTACACAAATGAAGACAAAACAGGGAAAGGAATCAGAACATAGTTAAGACAAACAGAAAACTGAATGTAGACTGAACATATATCATCAATTACATTCAATTTAAATATTCCAATTAAAATTCAGCAATTATCAAACTAGATTTAAATGAAAAACACTACACAGTTTTAAAAAGACACAAATATAAGTTTGCAGAAAGAGAAAAAGATAGAAAAAGATTATGTGTAAGCATCAAATGAAAGCATAGCTTGTGCAACTATATAATTACCAAAAGAAAAATGAAAACAAAACAGATGATAATATTAAAATCTTATTTTCAAACCAACACACTTGTCAGGAAATTTTTATCTACTCTGAAAAAAAAAAAATCTGTATTGTTTTAGTCAGCTTTTTCACTTCTGTGACTAAAAGATCCAACCAGAACAATTGTAGAGGAGGAAAAGTTTATTGGAGGGCTTACAATTTCAGAGGTTTCATCCACTGACAGCTGGCTCTATTCCGAGTTCAAGGTGAGGCTGAACATCATGGGGGAGGGAAACAACTCACATGATGATCAGAAAGAAGAGAGAGACTCCACTCTCCAGGTACTAAATATATACCCATAGCTATGCCCCTTAATGAACCACTCCCTCCAGCCACATCACACCTGCCTCCACTTACCACCCAGTTAATCCCATCAGTGATTAATTCACTAATTAGGTTAAGACTATAACCCAGTCATTTCTCCTTCAAACCTTGCATTGTCTCACACATGAGTTTTGGGGACACCTCACATCCAAACCATAACATTGATCTATGATCTATTTTGACTCCTTGAAGTTTCAAAAAACCAGATTCTGTTTCCACCAGTTAACTTCAAAAACACAAACTCATTATCTAGTTTTAGTCTTTCTCTTACCCCGTAATGCAACCACATTGCACCTTGAAACCTTTACTTAACACTGATTCTCATTGCCCTTTTTCTTATATACCCTTTTTTCTTATATACACCTTGCTAATATACTCTGTTCACTTGTTTATGGAGATAGCTCTTCTCCTTTGTCTTTCCCTTCAAAGTAGGCCAACTTCCAAAGTTAAAGATAAGATTCTATTCTCTCTACCGAATAACTTTTTTCCCCTTCTCCCTGCTAATTGAAAAATGAAATCTACCATCAGTATAATTAAAAGGAACCAGTCTAAAAAAAAAAAAAAAAGATTCTCTTCTCTCCTCACCCTACATTCAAGCTCTCAACAACCTCATCAACCCAAGTAATGTCATATGTTTATTTCTCTGAATAAGTCTCAAGTTGTGCTTACAAAGCTGCACCTCTCTGCTTAGCAATTCCATACAAATGTCTTACCAATTAGCTACCAAAATCTACCCCAGGATATAAATCTAGAATCTTTGCCATTTTTTCCCAGTGCCCCTATTGGAGCTTAGAACTCAAATATTCCTAATGGAATCTAATGTCATAGTTATTTATATCTCTGGTCTTCAGGCTTTCTTTTCAAAATAAGTTTGATAGAATTTCATTTCCCAAAGTAAAATTTTTTTGGAAGACTAATATCAAGAGATGTTTCTTAAAAGAAATTCAAGGATCAAAAATTTTTGAGCATTGTTCTATCTTAGAGCCTGTTTGGCAAAAATGCATAATGAATATTAGCACATAAAAGGCTCCAGGCAGTGCTGCCGTTAGGAATCTATTACTTCATCATATTCTCTCTGGAATATACTTTTGCGTAAACAACCCTGGATGTGCTGCAGTTGCTCCTCTGTGCTCTTCATTGTCTGTGGGACCAGAACTCCTGCTCCACCCTCTAAAGCCCTCACTAAACCATGAATCACAATATATTTCTTATAATTTCTTAAGAAAGATGTGCTCCACTCACCTTTCATTTTTCCATGGTTATGATCACAATCCATTGCACCCTTAAACATTCAATAAATGCTGAGCAACTTTTGATTAAATTTTCTTCATAAAGGGAAAGAGCAATACATTACTATTTTTAAAACTCAGGATTTCTTTGTTAATATTTAATAATGTAGACTTTATTCATTACTTTGTCCATGAAAATGTCAAACATTATGAAAAAGTTCTTAACTCAGGCCACCAAAATATGCATGCACACGTATATATGTGTGTATATACACACATATATATGTATATATGAACACACACACACACACACACACATATTAGAAGATTGCTTAACTCTGTACCGCACTGAATGAGTTAAACTTGCTCCCAAAGCACCTAAAACTCTTAGAGGAAGTGATTTACTTACTTTCATGAACTCATTAATTAAGTGCTCATGATACTCTAGGCTTTTACTAAAAATAGAGATGATTCAGTCTCTTTCTGAGGAGACCATCTATAGTTCCTAACTGGTATTGTTAGAATGCAAATGTAGCTTATTGGTATCTGCCACCCATTGGTGGGGGGTGGGGGTGGTGGCAGTAAAGCATATCACAAAGAGAAAATACTGAAATATTTGCACAATGTTTTTCTCTAGCTAAAATTGCCTAAGAAATAGAAGTGGCTGTCAAACAGGTTGATTTGTGCTGGCAGAGTTACGTGAGAAGCTTGAACTGCCTTTTCCTGCATTATGTCTAGCATGTCAAGCTCTCAGTTTCATGGGGGTATCTGATTTTCTATCAGGCCTTTCATAATTAACTCAAGGTAGCCCAAAGCAACAAGCTTCCTTATGGTAACATCATGAGTATGTTGGCAAATGTGATAACACAACTTTCCTAAGAGAGGAAATGTTTTTTAGGGTGTTAGAGATGGTTCTGATTTTTCCTGAGCTGGAGCATAATATTCACTTCTATCTACTTATTTACTGAGGATTCCATTTATATGCTACTTATTGAAAATGCCCATTCTTTTAAAAGACCTTATCTTTTCTTATGTGAACATCTTTAGCTCTTTACTGGGAATCAAATCAGTTGGGAAAATGAAATTAATTTCTCAATCCTGAACATGAAAAATTAGATAATCTGAATTGCTGATTTGTGATCTGTGAATTTAAAATTTTTGTTCCACTACCTATTTACCAAAAAGTTATGGGGAATAAAGAATTTAAATGCTTCATCCATTTCTTTCTTAAAAACTTTCTTATGTATTTCAAATTTATAGAATTGCAGGAAAAAAAAAGAGAATAATCCTCCTGTAAATTAAGTCATGATGCTCTTGATGATGGGTCAGACCAGCTGATAAGCTCTCAGTGGAAATGCAGCACAGCAATTGACTGTCATAAAGATTAACATCCATTTGCTTAGCTAATGAGTGCCACATGCATAGCATATCCAAAGCTCATGCTTTAAAAGGTTGTATCCATTTTTATCATCACATCTGGAAGCACATCCAGTGTGGTATACAGCTGCATGACTGATTTTCATGTTTGTGGTTTGCAATCAGTCTCGTTAATTTTTAGTCATATTCCATATATACTAGTGTACTTGGAAATATGCATTATTGACATCTGGAAGATTTTCACTTTTCAGGTGTTTATAAATGCATTTCAGCATTATTTTTCTTTCTTTGAGTGGTTCTCCCTTGCTAATTTTGACATGCATAATATCTTCCAACATCTAACCCTCATAGGTGATAATGCAATGAAGGTTTGCACAAGAATTTCTTTAAACAGACATTTTCAATTACTAAATAATCACATGACCCCATTTGGTCTTTTCCTGTGCTATTAAGGTAAGCAAAAAAGGAAATGCACCTAAGGAACATTAAAGTAAATTTTTAAAATTAGCCTTTGTTATATTTTACTTTGAAATACCTGCATGTGTACTTTAAAAAATATCTAAATGATGTGTCATGCTATGTTGAGTATCTTCTTTCAAAATAAATCCTGCCCCTCAAGGATATCTATATCCAAAGTAGCTATGCCGTAATGTAGACTATAATAGCCCTTCTGTGCTAAGAAGAACAGGGATAGAAATAGATACTGTATGACTAAATGCTGATTGACAGCTCCATCACAGACTTGGTGCTTCTTTAGCTCAACTGCAATAAAAAGACTTCATATCATACCATTCAACAGATAATAAAATAGCATAAACAAATGTAACCTTGTGGAAAAATATTGTCTACTTGATTATACGGATAACAAGTTAAACATTTACTTTTTTAAATATCTTAGATAAATATCACAAAAGTAAGTGTTGACTCATGAGGCGAACTTTCCTCTCAATTATCCTTTTAAATGTTATTTCTAATAGAAAATAACACTAAACCTGAAATACATGAAAGCAAAATATTTTCTTACAACATGAGATTTTTTAAAAATGTAAATGCTGATTGAAATGTCTCCCAGTTACAAACTGGAGACAGCTTAAAAGCTCCTATGAAATGAAACTTCACTTTCAAACCTGTCAAAGTTTACTGCATTGGTATATTCTTAGGAGGGGAAAAAAAAACATGAAGAATTCTTGTCATTGGAAGTTTTACAAGAAATAAGTAGGATGCTTTCAAAAGCAAAGACCTTTACTACTCAGAGAGTCACACATGACAATGAATAGCACCATTATTATGGGTAACACAGACTCCTCCAAGTATATTCTTGGAATTTCAAAAGTTCCTTATCAGTTGCAAGAACTTGTAGAAAACTGGTGAAGTAAAAAATAATAACAATTGAAGTACCTATTATTGACCAAACGGTAACTTTTTCATATATTCCATGTGTGCTTTTACAGTGATTTCCCTTTTGTTTATTTTAATTCTATTGTTATATTTCAAATTAGTTACATATACATTACATCATTAAAAGTCACTATTGCAGGAAGAAAAAGAGTTACTATTGAGTCAGTTATGATAAGAAACTATATATCTGTACAAATCATCTTCCATCCAACTTGATGAGAGATTTTATGGGAAACAAGTTGATTATGACCATTTCTGATTCAGTTTCACTTTGATAACAAAACTTGCCAATGATCTTATTACTAATGTTGAGTATATTTTTAAAACAGAAGTTAACGTCTATAGCTAAAATCCGTATCTGTTTTGATTCACATGAAGGAACTGATTTGGGACAGTCTCAATGGTAGGCAGAAGGGAGTGTAATTAATGGCAGTCACACAGAATCCTTGGGACATAGAGTTTCTGAATCTCTGAATTCAGCAATGCTGTCAGTGTTTTGGCTGGCAGCCTATAACCCCCTTTTAACCTGAGCCCAGCTTACTCAGCAAGCTATGGCAAATGACTGCTGAGCTGTTACTTTCTTATTCCAAAATACACCTCCAGTTGAGAGAGGGACATGCTCTTTTACATATGGTATGGGATTTTTGTTGGGAACTCAATTTTCTATTATGAGTTTTTTTTTTTTTAAAGAAATGTACAGCAGTGGCAGTGGGGGGAAAAAAACAGAAACTTTGGAAAGCAAAGAGGAAGGATGAACTCAAAAACTGAGATGCACTACTTGTTTTGGCCAGCACAGAGAAGTTGAGAAACATGCTGTAGGTGGGCCAACAAAACCTATCATCTTGGACTGGGACTGCAGAGTTCTAAGCTAGAGTTTTTCCATCCAGCCTGAAGCAACACTACCACTCACAGCCAAACAGAGCAGCTTTATTCTACTCTCCCATACATTTACACAGCTAAAGAAGTAGTATCAGAAGGTTGGTGAAGAAAGGAAGGATTATACTGATGGGTGAGAGGGTATGGAAGCAGAAAAGAAGAGAAAATGTGACAAAAATGATGAGCCACTTCCCAAAGAGTCAAGATCGCAACCACAATGTCCACAAAATCTCCAGGCTTTCTGGGAAACACCTACACTTCCTAATTACAAAAGCAAATTCAAATAGAACTTTCAAGCAATATGCATATTCTATTCATTAATATGTCCATCCATCCATTCTTCATTCATTCATTCTACTCATAGTTATTGAGAACAACTGTGTGTGAGACACTGGTCTACATTGTGGAATTAGTGCTGAACAGGATGAAGATATTGGCCTTATGAAACTTACACTGTAATCAGGAGGCACAATAAAAAAAGTAAAGAAGTAAATACACAGTATATTTCAGATAATACTGAGTGCTTCTCAGGAACATATGGGAAGTGATGTCTAACTGCTCTAGGCTGAAGTTCATTTGAAAACAAAAATAAATTTTAAAAAACAGAGACATTAAGGAGAATTAGAGGATAGATATTGATGGCATTTAGTGAGGCAGATGGGTACAATTTCCTTTTGGTGCTCAGCAAAGGCCAATGCAAAGATGTGAAATATGTACAAAAATGTGAAAGAAGTTAGATAGTGAATAACACCAAGATTTTAGGAAAAAAACCCTGGCAAGAGAACTTAGCAAATGCAAGGAACTGAGGTAGAATTAAACTTGGTTTGTAGCAGAAAAGCAAGAATGTCACTGTTGTTAAAGCAAGAGCTAACCCAGAGTGAAAGGAAGTCACAAGAGAAAATGAAGTAAGGGCCAATCTTACGGGATTTCATAAACCATAATAATGACTAACTTTTATCCTGATTTATTCTGATTTCTGTAAAGACAACAGATCTGAATTGTTTCAAATTTTTAAATAGCCCCAAGGATTTCGATTCAAGCAAATAAATAAGTGGAAATGGGAATACCATTTTCTAAGGTCAGGAAAAATAGAAAGGAACAGATTAGAGGAAGGGGAAAAGAAAATGATAAAAATAGTCCTAATTTAAAAGTGCTGAGCTTTTGATGTGCATTAGATGATAAATGGGGAAAACTGAGTAGGTAGTTGGATATAGCAACTGGATATAGGAATTAGGGGACTAATCTGTACTGGTGGAAAAGCTTTAGATAACCTCAGCATGTAGATGAGATTGAGGAATGTGGCTCTAGAAGACATTGCATAGGGAGAGACTGTAGACTGAAGGAGAACTCAGTCCCGGCACTTTCACATGAAATACTGACAGTAGAAGGGAGGAAGGAACCAGCAGGGTGCCTCCCAGGGTAAATCCTGAAGTGTTTCCATAGGGAGACGGCAGGCAACTTCACCTCATTGTGCAGAGAAGGAGCCAAGGAAGACGGAGATCAAGCAGACCACTGGGTTGTCAGATGAGAGGTCACTGATGTCCATGACAAGTTTTCAGGTGGAACAATGGAAACAGAAGCCTAATGGGAGAGGTTGAGGAGAAAGTGAGGGGTGAAGAAGTTATGAAATCAAGACCTTTACTTGGTTCCTCGGTTTCTTCATTAATAAAATGCAGAGTTTGATCCAAACAATTTGAGATTTCTCTTAGCTAAACAATTTTCTTATTTTTTTCTTATCATAAATTTGAAGTCTTTTCATGGCTGCTGTTTAGTCAAACCCTGAATTCCTGATTGATTCCATTCCCTTCTATTGCAATGAAAATTGAAAAAGAAGTTATTGTAATTTTGTGATTTCTCTCCAGGGTTATTGTTTTAATTTCATAGGTCAAATAACATCATTACCTGCTAGACTATGCCAGTATTTTTAGATTTTTTAATTTTTTATTTATTGTCATTAACAGGAAAATATTTTTTTAATTTCCTAAAGCTCAATATCTTAAAACGTTATCTCCAGAAAACTGTTGTCTTAATCCATATCTGCCAACAAATGTAATAAATGAGAAGCATTTCAATAAATTTTAAAATATATCTTTAATATAGTCTAATGGGAGTTAGTAAAATGTTTTTTTCAATTATGATCCAAAAATGGGTGATAGTCTTCAATAATAAGACAATTGAAGCCTCAGTATCTAGTATATATTCCTGTCTTTTTTGTATATTACCTTATTTTCTTTATCCATTAATTTCTTTTTAATTTTTTTATTTATATATGACAGTGGAATGCATTACAATTCTTATTACACATATAGAGCACAAGTTTTCATATCTCTGGTTGTATACAAAGTATATTCACACCAATTTCTGTCTTCATACATGTACTTTGGATAATAATAATCATCACGTTCCACCATCATTTATACAAATATAGTCCTGTCTTTTTAACAAGAATGCTCAGGTTAGTGAATTGTTTCACATGGAATAACAAAATGAAAATCTCCTATTTAGGTTGTGTCTTCCATAGGTTAAATATTGAAAAGTTAGAGATGGGAATAAAGCTCAGTGGTAGAGTGCTTGCCTAGCAAGCATGAGGCCCTGGATTCTATGCCCAGCACTGCAAAAAACAAACAAAAAGTTAACAACTCTGGCCATTTAAGCCAATACCACTACTAGGATTACTATTTATAACAATAACAATGAGTAGGTCCTGCTAGAGTTAACTGTTAGGTATGGTCTACCTTTCAACAGAATAAAAAAGCAATGTCAAGCAATGCTTTAATCAAGCATTTACCCATTGCTTATGTGGCCCCAAATCTGTCAACATTAAACTATTGTTTGTATAAAGCAGATTGAATTGTTATTGAAATTCAAGTTGTAAGACTATCATGTAGTAGATTATGTTCTCATCTGTCAAGAAGACAAGAAGATAACACACCAAAAAAAAAAAATTTGATGGGTTTATTTCCACTAATGTCATGGTTTATCTCCAGTTTCAAACTGTTATTTCTAAATGAGCCAAAGTTTATTTTTTAATCAATAACAAATATGATTCTGAATTATATTTGTTTTACTCGTTGCACAATATTCAAGGGTATTGTATCTCATTAAAAATTCTGGTTGGTAATATATTTTGAAAATTTTTCAAAAGGTTTTTCCTTGTCAAGAAGAACGTTTCAAGACACAATAAGTAAAAGTAGCATTATAAAATAATTCAGAATGTGCTTATTTAAAAAAAAAAAATCAGCAATTGTTCTTTTTTTTTTTTTTTTTTTTTTAAGTGGTACACAGGGCTTTTCTCCTGCACCTCAGGTTTAACAAATCAGTATTTTCTAATTAGGGAGTAGGCTGGCAGTTACACCCCATCTGCTCTTCCCCTAACTCATAACATGCTCTATCTCTTTCAGCCCCATATCAAGCTCCTGCTGTTCTCCACTTAGCATTGACTTCCTTTCTGCCCTGCTCCCAACCCCATCCTTGTTTGGAGCTGTCAGCTCTGGCTCTTCTGTGACTCAGCCCTGAATTTCATAGGAGTGTAAGTGGAAATCCATTTTGAAGCCATTAAATCTGTATTTGCTCAAGTCAAGAGTCACCACCCCTCCTCAACCCTGTGTGTTTTACTCTGGGTCTCGACCCCTTCCTTTGTGAAAATTGCCAGTCCTCCCCTTGCAGTCACAATAAAATCCAAATAAGGGTTAAATCCTGACCCTACTCGGATTTGAAAACTTTTCCCACTCTAGATGCACACAGAGAAAGACTGGAAGCTGCCAGGACACCATCTGATAGAACATCTCTTTCTCCAGTCATGTGCAGGGATAGATTAAAGCTAAACATGGCTCAGATCAATCAAAAGTTCAGACCACTGAAAACTGCTCATCGACTCAAGGAAATTGGTTTAGCTTGCTATTAGGTGAAAATCTATACTATAAAAAAAAGACAACTATTAAAAATATTTTACAGATACCAAAAAAATCTGATGTCACTGTAGGTTATGATGGCATAATGCAAAGTTTCTTCAAATATGTTGGTAACTTCTTATTTAAGGATGAAAATACAGAAGAGAAAATATATTTGCTCTAGTCTCTGTTGTTTTTAATAACAAATAATATGCAGGGAACTTTAATTCATTCATATTCATATATGATTTGTGTCATTATACTTCTTGTGTACTTATACTTTAGTATTTAGTCAGATAGGAATATGGACACCCTAACAAAATTTAGCAATGCTTAAAGTGAGCTATATTACTCAGCTGCCAAAATTTTCTATTTTGTTTTTCTAGAAAGTCATAAACATAAGAGTCTGACCTACTGCTCACAGCTTTAATATGAAATAAGTGGCTCATAAGATTAAAGTCTAATTATTAGAAGAAAAGATTATCCTAAGCTATGGGAAACTTCATCTTCCACCCCCTCCTTATCTGACTTTTTAATACATATTGTATACTGCATCATCTCACACTTTTAATTAAAAACTGTCATTTATTTTTCCCTGAAACTAGCTAAAATTCTTTTTCAAGAGACGCTGGAATCTTCTTTAACCATGGATTTCTTCCTTTTTTCTTAAAATGAAAAAAAAAAAAATGCAAACTTCTACACTCAAGTAGTGTTTACACCAGCAGGATTTTTGAGTCCTCGTCACTTGCTGCTAGCTACGACACAGCAGATTGGGTCCAGATTCCGACTTAAATGTCTTGGGTAGGAAAACTCAGAAGGTGACTCTTCAGTGAGGCCTCCGTAGACTAAAAAGCTGCTGCTTAACTGGCACTAAATGGAGCCTGGCAGCAAAATTAGAGCTTGTAAGAAAATGGATTTTAAAAATGTCTTGAACATGGGCATAAATTATGAACAAAGATTAAGTACCACATGCTTACAGATCTTCTCTTTCCAAAGCATGTGATATGCTATTTCTGATTTTAAAATAAGAAATGTCTGCTTTAAATTTTTTTTTTTTTTTTTTTTTGGTCTACAGTTGATAAATGTTCAATAACGTTGCTGCTCCATTACCAACACAGCCTGCTCATTTTCTGAGCTGGCAAACTGTAACCTTGGCTCTGTGCTCACTATCTTTGACCTGCCCCACATGGCCTAGAAATCTTGCAAAATAAGCACTGACTAACTAATTACTGGGGAATACCATTTGGGGTTATATACCAATGAGGCAGTAATCTGGTAGTGACTCTTTAGGCCTTGAAGAAACACAGAGCCCTGATTGTGTATGATGTCATGCGGATAAGGATTGTGTTGTGTTCATCAGTCTGTTTACATAAGGAGCTCATAAAGAAGAAAATCACTCCACTTTGTGATGATGATTTTCTCCGTTTGACCTTTTCCAGCACCTGCAGAGAACAGATCATGCAGTGATTTGATCAAACACATTCCTTCACACATATACTACACACACGAAGAGACACACACATGCACACACACACATGTCCTACAAAATGTAGCTAGGTATTCAAACAGAAATGTAACATTCCAGACCTCTATATTTAAATCATGAAGTTTATTTATTTTTGTAGTCTGAGATGTCCTTGATTTTGCAGAAATAAAATTGCTTCTTTTTATATCTGAACTTGACCTTTCTGGATTCATTCTTAATACTATGAAGGCAGCAATGTGATGATAGAAATTATAGATCTAATAGCTGGTGACATTATTTTTTTAGTCCAGGGGAAAAAAGAATGTAACAAAAAAGCAAGAAGACATATTTGTACTGGTGGATTATTTTTATAATTATCCATCAAGTATGGATTTTATTGAATATATCTACTAATAATTTTCCCTTTTCATTTATTATGTATAGAAAACCTGCACTTCATCAAATTACTTCTGCCAGTTTTCCATACATATAGTAAATTATTTCAAAAATTAACTCACTAGAACTCTTTGTTAAAATTTGTCATTTATCTATTAAAATTCTTCAGCTTTTGTCAGACAATGTACTTAGCTCTGTAATAAGAGTCCCTGAAGATATGTGTGTGATTTGTCAAAAGAGAGACAAAAAGTGTATAAAACTCTAAAATGTCAGCAATCAGGAGATTTAACAGACTTTAGTAAATTTACATAGAATGAATAGAAGTCTTTGATATTAATAAACTTAACTCGGGGGAGTAGAAGAGAGGGGGCAAAGAATGATAATGTGAACACAATTTCTACAGCACTTCTTCCAAAATTAAAAATTATTATGAATAAACCTGTGATAGAATTTAAATAACATAAATGCAACTGTTTATCACTACCTCAAAGTTTCAGAGGGAGACGTTTTTAAAGAAATAGATCAATAAAGTTTATAAATTTTCACTCAACTTAGTTTCTCAGGCACAAGGACTAATATTAAAAAAGACAAGTTATGTAACTGTAAGAGTGCTTTTCAGTGAGTGGATTTTCCCCATTCCATAGTCATTGAATCAGGGGTAAATCATACCATAAGAGGTAAAAATATTTCTTCCATAGCTAGAGAATATAGCAACAACTCAACGAAAGATAATATTTTTTTTAAATAACACACATATAGGAATGTATTATTTTCTTTTTTAAATCTTAGTCCTTTTTATTGATTTTTTAAAAAATAAATGACAGCAGAATGCATTACAATTCTTATTACACATATACAGCACAATTTTTCATATCTCTGGTTGTATATAAATATGTTGAGTATTATTTTCTTAAGAGGCAGATACTTTAAGGATAATCAGATTGGGATTGGATAGCATTCCTAGAGAAGGTTAAGGTTGAACTGTTTTGTAGGAGTGATTGATGGACATAAGTACTAACATGGATACAAATCCATAAGACTGAGTCAACTGTGTGTAAGCAGAATTCAATGGTTTGGCTTCACTGAATCTAAAAATATGTTGTCATTGTTTGCTAGAGCTGCCATAGCTAAATACAATAGACTCAAACAACCAAAATTTACTTCCTCATGTTCTGTAAACTAGAAGTCCGAGATGAAGATTGAATTTCTTCTGAGGCCTGTCTCCTTGGCTTGCACATAGCTACCTTCTCACATGGGCTTTTCCCTGTCTACATCTCTCTCTCTCTCT
Organism: Callospermophilus lateralis; assembly: GCF_048772815.1. NCBI lineage: Eukaryota > Metazoa > Chordata > Mammalia > Rodentia > Sciuridae > Callospermophilus > Callospermophilus lateralis. The sequence continues at coordinate 41,007,347 of NC_135307.1, read as the reverse complement.
CTCTCTGAATTTCCTCTTATTCTAAGTTTTGCAGTCAGATTATATTAGGGCCCACTTTAACACTCTCATTTTAACTTAATCACCACTTAAAGGCTTTCTCTGCAAATACAGTTATATTCTGATGTACTGATGGTTAGAGCTTCAACATGTGAATCAGGGTGGTGGTGGTGGTGCACAGTTCAGCCCATAGCACGTGTCTGGAGTTAGGGTTCTCTTAGATTTGAGGTACCAAAATCTTTTACACTGCCCATCAGCAATCAGAGCAGGAGACTTTTCGCTTGGCAGTTGTGGGAGCAAGAAAGTCCTATCCATGGATATCAAGGAAAAGGAAGCTCTCAGATTGAGAGCTCTAAAGTCTATATAAATGCTTTGAGGGTCTCTCTTCCTTCCACTGCCTGCAGAGAATATCCCAGGGCATGAAGAGGAGTGGGAAGGCCCCTTGTAGCTTTCCTCCCAATGCTGTTTTCCATTGATTATCAATTGTTTAAGCTTCAATTCTTCTGCATCTTTCAATTCCTTTCTTCTGGTCCCTTCTCCCATGGTTCTCTGCCTTTCTTTCCCTTCCAGAGTGGGAACCAGGGTGCTGCTGTGGCACCCTGGACCTGCTGGGTCATGTGGGAGAGGGTCATGCATAATTTATTGTGTGGAAAGAAGAAAGATCTTCTTTTCCTTTTTTTTACTCCTCAACTTTTGCCTTGAGCTGATAACTACATAAGAGAGAATATTAGTAAATAAACAGAAGATACGAACATTTTCCCTTTGAACTGATTTTTCTGCCTGAGGAAGTCATGGGATAAGAGTGAGTAACATTGACAACTTAGTTTAGCATTCAAAATTTTATTAATATGATTGTTTTTATATCTTACATGGGACTCAAATTCTCCATTATGAGGGTTTCCTCAGGTATATAATTAATTCGTTGCCTTTAAAAGTAGTTTAACAATGATGATGTAGGAAAAACACAAAAAGTTTACCATATTCCAGACTTTGTAATAAACAGTTTACATTTGTTTACTCATCATTGTGTTCTCACATCAACTTTGTTAGATAGACAATAATATGATGTCCATTTTACAGATGAAGGAATAGAGTCCACAGAGCTGTTAATTGATTCCTCAAGAAGAGTATGTTGCAGAGCCAAGAACCACATCCAGATGGTCTGACTGCAGAGCCTTTTTGTATCTGTAATAAGAAGACTCATGTTCTAGTGACCAGTATTTGTGACAAATGGTAACTTTAATTTTAAAAAGAGGTCTGCTCTACCATTAACAAGAAAGAGAGGCATATTTTTTTTTTCCAGAGAGGCAAACATTTTCACTGAAAAACTGGGACCATATGGTAAGGAAATACATGCCTCTGTACAAAAGCCTCCCCCTCTGAGGCTGTTTACTAATGTGCTCCTGGAATATTTGCTGACAATTTTTACATATACTATTCGTCCTAATACATTGTGGCTCCTTAAAAATCACCCAGCACATGAAATATCCCTGCCTAGTTATTTTTAAGCCTAGAATTTTAGAATTCTAAGGCTAATTTCCATAATAGATTCAAAAGATTTTTAAATGAAATTTCTTTCTTCCCATGATTATGCAACTCACCAAAGCAATTTTCGTGTGTCCTTAAAAATGTGAACCATCTGAATGTCCAAGTTGTTGCGTCCCTAACCAATATAGCTAATATAAAAATATATATTACACAAAGATTGACCTTCTTTTTCTGCTCAGAAAAGCTATAATGATGGTAAAGACTCTAGCCAGTAGTGAAATAAAGAAGATTGACATATAAATTGAGTGTTCTTTTTTGCTGGGTTGGAGCTATGTATGTGAATATTCCAGAAGGTTCACTAGCCCATTTTGGCAGGCCCTGTTAGTATCTCGTGTATTCTTCTACATTTTCTAAATTCCCCCGCCGTTAGGTTGAACCATGCATGGGACACGTTTTAGACCAGCGGCCTCTGATTCTAGGCATTTCAGAACAGGTGTGCCTCCTCCATTCCTCTCTGCCTCTCCTGCAGAGGTCTTTGTGTTCCAGATGGAGTGCTACAAGGTGACAGAAGCTCCTGCATACCCTTGCTAACCCATATGAGACACGTAGATCTGATGTGTTAAGCCCCTGAGATTTAGAAGATGATTTGCTACCACAACTTAATCTTGCTTGATGAACACAAAGATGACTTCTCCTGGATACAACATGGTGGATAGGGGTGGAGTAAGCACTTGCTATATGTTTGCACAGGCAAACTCAGTAAACCCTCTATGTATATCTCTCCTACCTAAAGCCACACTCTTAAATATCCAAAAGAGTATTCCTTTAAAAAATTTTATTCTAAATGTCCTTTCAACCCAAATATCTAATACTTTGGGGGTAGAAGTTATAAAATGTACAGGTAATTTCAAGTTCAAACATGAAGAAAATTTCAAGAGAAAAACTGCTTGGAACAAGAAAAATTTAAGTAAAACTCAAGTGACTGCCTGTGCCTGGCAAAACTGTCTCTCTTGCCTAATTCCATAGTTATTCTTCAGCCAAATATTGGGCCCAAGGGTTAGATTCATTTTAGCAGATTCTGTGGCACAATGTGCAGATCTTTCCCTTAGGACCTTGACAGTCATTCGTGAGGTTGAGAATTCAGCTGAGACCGTCCTCAGGAATTGTCCCCCACTAAAGAGTGCTGCCTGCCCACAGGATGCCCTGCCCCAGGTGGCCCACTTCCAACCACTTGTGAGCATGGTGGGTACAAAGGCCTGGTCTCTGCTTGGAACACCTTCCAATGCTTTCTCAGTTAGGATCTCCACATTGGATGTGTTATAACTTCACTGCATTTCAACTCTTCCCTTTGCCAATTCCTGTTTCCCTTACTATGTAACAGATATTATTGCTGAGCTCTGTCCCCACTAAACCTCCTTCAGGTAACTCTGTCTCAGAGTTTGCTTCCCAAAGAAACAAATTTGGCATTTCTAACTTACAAAATAGAATTGTGAGTTATTAATGAAAAGCTAGCTTCTACATAAAGAATATCTGAATCATTTTTTTTCCTTTTAAATATTTAAGATTAAATGGCCTTATCTGAATTCCTGAATTATCATAGCAAACAATTTTAATATAGTTTTTATTTTTTACTAATGTTTGTTTCCCAGAGAAGTGGCAAAAAACACTAGAGACACTTCCTGTATATTCTTTAGTCAGTTTCCCTTAATGTTGTCATTTTACTTTACCATGGTTCAGTTTCCAAATCTGAGAAATGAACATTAGTTCATACCTACTAACTAACCTCCAGACTGCATTCAAATTTCACCATTCTTCCATTGACTTACTCTGCTTGTTCTAGGATACATCTATTGTAAAATAGCAATTGAGACGATAGTCATTTTTTATTCATAAAGTTAATAAAATACATTTTTGCATGTATGTATGTATATGTAAAAATGACTAATGTTTAACAAATACAGGAAATATTTTACTACATATAAACATCATACCAGCTTGATAACTAATTAGCTGTGTGACTTTATGCATATTTCTTCACCTCTCTGGGCCTCAATCAACACATTTATCAGTTAGATGGGATTAAATGTAATGTTGTTGATCCTTCATTTCTCACATTCTATGCTTCAGTACTTCTAAAGATTAACATGAAAATTTACAGAGTATTAACAAAAAAGAAAAATCTCCTGTTAAAAATTACAATTAGAACAGAAGTTTTCTAATTAATATAAATTAAGTGGGCCTACCTCTATAACCTTGAGAAGGTTTTATTAATTTCTGATTATTAGTCTGAATTTTTTTTAAGATTATATGATGGTTCTTTTGGGCAACCAGAAAAATAAAAGATTGAGATAGAACAAGAAAAAAATACATCTGTGAAATGAATAAAAATATTGGATATAATTCTTAGAAGAGTTTGATGCAAAAAGAAAATATTCTTGAAGGTCTGTAACTCATTAGTTAAGTATATTTATATTGGGTCAGCAAAGAAATGGCCTGAATTGGTGAAGCTGTTTATTAGGAAGCCTCAGAAGATGCCACATTCTGATCAACTCTTCATTATTTTTTTGTAAATATGAAGCAAGTTCAATAGGTCAAAATGAGAATAATTATTATTCTGCATAAGAACATTAATTTCTTCAAAATAAACTATGTTAATCTTTAGGCATTTTATTTCCAAAGAAGAAACTACTGTATAAAAATTTTATAGTATATGCTTTAATTCAAGTCCCTTACTTTATGAGTCATTTACTAAAACTCTACTTTTAGTGGCTAATAGTAACCTGTTAATAAACACTAACTTAAATATGAACATTAATGGTATTATAAATCTTATTTGCAAAAGACAGAGCATAGTATAAAGAATGATCACTTGTTCAGATGTATCCTAAAATTATCAGTGAAACTTGAAGAATTTTTATCTAGTCAATTATTTTTAAAATAATGTGATGTATTTAGTCACTAATAAAATTACAATAGGTGCAGAATTTAATTTTAACAATGAGGACATATTTCTTTCTTAATTTTAAAAAGCATACTTCACTGGTATTCTTTCATAATGTAAACCTGTGGAAATTTGTATCCTATTATGTACCTGTATGTACAAGTAATTGATTTTTTAAGGGAGGGAGTCATTTGGATACAACCTTTCCAAAAGTTCCCTTCATTTGGAAATAAGAACAGTGTTCATAAAAGTGAGAGAATCTGACTTCTTTGAAGGAACTACAGTACCTATGTAAACTAGCTTACCTACTTAAGCTACAAAGATGTATCTCCATCCTATCCAAATAAAGATCAAGTTATTTCACTAGACTGACAAAAGAGCTATTTGATTATCCTGTCTTTCAAAAAAATATGTAAATATCAAGAAATATAAATCAAATCTGGGATGCTGCTGCTTTTCTGACGAAGGTTAACTTTATATATATACATCTTGCCTTACAGATGGGCACTCCAAAGTGTGCATGTGCACATATTGGGGGAGATGGGTTGTGATATGGATGGGAGCAGGCATCAGATTCTTTTTAGCTCTGGATATTTTCAGCATGGAACATAAATCTAGTTTTAATTTATGACCATGACTCTTCTGGTAAATGTTTCTATTTCTTCTGGAAGGAGCTGCAGGCCATTGGAAAAGAATCAGACTTGCAGCTACATTGCAAATCAATCATTCTGATCAAACCATAGAAAGATGGGGTTGATTTTTTTTTTTTGCAAATGTAATATCTCCTTGTGATCAAATTGGTCCAACTCAGTCTTTTAAGTACCACATAGAAACAATAGTTAGATACTTCAGAAGAATAGGTGACATTCAAATATTTCTTATTTGGCTTTGTAATCCATGATATTGTTATTTCTCCAGCACATTTGCTTTCCTAATTGTGTTTTGCTTGGATTAGTATTAAAAAGAGTTTGTCTCCCCTAAGTACACACCAGCTGGGTAGTGGGAGGAAAGGGCCTCAGAGCTAACCAGGCAGTGGGGCAATTCAGCTCTAAGATTCAAAATTAGTCATGAATAATTCACAAGGCAGATAATCCACCCATGGATAAACAAAAGGTACTGGAATCATCCCAGGATCATTTTATACCCTATTTTAATTCTTGGACTACTAAATTTTTCTTTACTCTTTTTTTTGGCAATGTTTAAAAGATACACTAAGAAATTTTATTTAATGGTTTTTATGAAATTGGTAGCTTTTATGAAATAAAAATATTTTTATTACTTTGAGTCATAGTTCCATTTCATTTGAAAGATCTCTTATCTCTATTTATAAATAACTAATGAAGTATGAGGTTAATATATTTCCAGGATCTAACAGTTTTTGGATACCAGATCTTGTCTACTTTGCCATGTAACTAAGAAATAATTGCTCTTACCTCTCTGTGCTTTAGTAACTTCCCCTAGACTGTAGATGAAAATAACTGAACCTCTGAAAGTCATTGTGACAATTAATAAAATAACATGGGAGTCTGGTATCAATAAACAAAAGTACTATAAGTGCTTTGATTTTTATTCTTCTTTGCATATTTTCATTGCCAACCTCATCTGTTTCCAAAACTATTGTTGCTGTAATCATTATTTTATACTCAGTACTCTTGGCATAACACGACATATTAAAAATTATACTTTCTCTCCTGCAGAGGGATCGGGGGAGTGACCTGCAAAAACAGAGAAATCTCAGAAACATACATAACTGTTCAGTAGTGCGTTACTCCTAAAAAGGCAGTGATGAATGTTTTTTCTTGCTTTTAAAAATACTGTTATGTCCTGATAAATGAACCCATGTTCAAATGTACATATGTCATCTATTTGAATTCTGTGGAGCACTTCTCTCGTTGCAGACCATTTCAAGGGGATTTGCAGTTAAAATTATAGTCCACTGACAGAACTTGTTTAGTTCTATATCCATCCTTTTCTCTATTCTGGGTATATAAATACATTTGGATAAATCATTTTTCCTTTGAAACACCACCCAACTTCCTTCCTCCCACATCAATTCCTTCTTTCCAATACTAACAGTCAACTTAAATATTTTATTTAAGGGAAAATGAGATATAGCCTTCCTTTTAGTACGATTTTAATTACTTTTTCTAGTATATTCCACCGTGAAAGCAGACAATGCCTTATTTATATGGTAAGCATATCGCCTAAGACCACCATCTTGACACTGTTGATTACATACTCATTCTTGAAATCCATCTCCTTGTGTTATGACAATATGCTCTCTCTATTTTTTTATTCTTACTACTCATATTTTTATTTCAAAGACCCCCTATCTTGAATTAGCCCTGATGCATGTTATCAAAGCCTTTGTCCTGAAGGTCTTGTTCTTTTATTCCCTTCTTGATTCCCTTCTTGCACTTTGGGGGTCTTGTCCCTCACCTTGGCATGGAGATTTTTGTAAAGAAAACAAGTGTCAACCTCAATATAGAATAACTACAAATTATTTATTTATTTATTTATTTATGGCAGCAGAATGCATTACTATTCTTATTACACATGTAAAGCACAATTTTTCACATCTCTGGTTGTATACAAAATATATTCATACCAATTCATAGCTTCATACATGTACTTTGGATAATAATGATCATCACATTCCACCATTATTTCTAACCCCATGCCCCCTCCCTTCCCCTCCAACCCCAAATAACTAGAAATTCGTATGGCTCAGTTCTATAGTTCTAGAAGCCATTAATATCCAAAAGGTGGATGACTTCATCAAATATGTCTGTTGAGTTCATAAAAAATTCTTTATGCCTGAAAAGAGTGAAAATATTCCATCTGCTACAGTAACTGCTACAGGAATGGAAAATCATCCATGTTTTTATACATAAGTGGTTTTAGTCCTCAGAACTGTGGAAACATTTCAGATTATATTTCTTCAAGTATGCACACTGGTTCATCATTACAGGCTGCTTTTTTGCCAGTGTAAGTTTTTAGTATTATGATACTATGAAATGGTGAACAATCCAGTAACCAGTGACTTTTGGAAATAAAACGTTTATTTCTTGAGAATAAGATTTTAAGATTATATAATGGAGAATAATTACTAGTTCACTATGATTTTCCTTTATTTATTTTTTAAAGTGAGCATATTTGCATATGAAATTACTACCAGTTCTTAATGTGCAATCTTAACTTATACTCTCTCTTTAAATTTTACTTATAATTTGATAACTATAGATTCTTTGACTTTATCCAGTTCATAGTTTACAGATTCCAGGCAAGTATTTTTTTTATTTTCATTTTAGATCAGGTTTGGGAAATGTGTTCTAAATAAGTAGGTTTTCTTCTGTCATCAAACCTTTACTGTTTGATAATATTTCATAAATTCCAATCCTCAAAGTATGAAACAAAGCTTTCACTCTATAAAACAAGTCAATTGGCACACATTATCATTGTGTTATGAAACTTACAGGAAGTAGGCAAAATACATAGAATTAATAGAAGCTTAGTAAAATTAATTGACACATGACAAATATCTGACACTAAAGGCTTTACTATGGAAGAATCATTAATAAATTAGTGTACATAGTAGGAAAAAAATCTATTTTTAACAAATGAAAACTCCACCAAATCTAAGAGACTTCTTAACAGATGTGAGAAATCTTGCTGAAGAAAACCAGTACAGTTTGATATATATTATAATAAAATGGAAAGAAATAAAATATTCATGGATAAAAACATTATGCTTATTAAAATGTTTATTTTTATATAAATTTATAGGTATAATTAACATTAATTAAAACTCTAGTAAAGAGTATTTTCAAACTGATTTCAAAAAACCTGAAATCCTTTTTGAAAAAAAAGTTGGCTAGACTATACAAAATGCTTTTCAAATGAATAATAATAATGTAGACTTGGTCTACCTTATATTAATAGGCATGGCATAGCACTATGAAAGGTGCAGTGCCAGAAAAAATGAACACATCAAGAAAGCAGAACAAATGTTCAAGAAATAAGCATTTTTATATATGAAAAATATTTATGTTTAAAATAATTTAAAATTATTAAAGAAGGTAGAGGCTATTTAATAAATGGTGATGGGTATTCTTTTAATGTTTTTTATTACTGCATTCTCATTACAACTAATAGTGGGGTTCATTTTGACATATTCATACATGCATAGAAAATAATTTGCTCTATTAAAATCCCTAGTATTTCCAATTTCTCTCTCCTCCTTTCTTCTTCTGATCCCCTTCCTCTACTCTGCTGGTATTCCTTCTATTTATTTATTTTTTAATTTGTGCTTTATAGATGAAGGTAGAATTCATTGTTATCTATTGATATATGTATATAGCATAATTTACTCAATTTCATTCCCATGTTCCTCCCTTTTCCCATCCCTCCATCTTCCTCCTCAATCCTCTTCTTCCACCTCACTGGGATCTCCCTTCTATTTTCATGGAATATCCCCTTTTTACTTGCTTATTTCTTCCTAGAATCCACATATGAGAGAAAACATTTGGTCTTTGTTTTTCTGAGTCTGACTTATTTCCTTCATCATGATTTTTTCCCAGTTTCATCCATTTACCAGAGAATGCTTTCATTTCATTCTTCTTTATGACTCAGTAAGACTCCATTGTGTGTATATATTACATTTTTTTTCATCCATTCTTTTGTTGATGGGCACCTGGGATGATTTCATAATTTGGCTATTGTGAATTGTGCTGCTATAAATATTGATATGCTTGTATCACTGGAGTGCACTGATTTCAGTTCCTTTGGATAAATGACAACGAGTGGGATAGCAAGAGTCATATGGTGGTTTCATTCCTAGTCTTTTGAGAAATCTTCATACTGCTTTCCAAAGTGGTTGTACTAATTTGCAGTCTGACTAACAGTGTGTGAGTGTACATTTTTCTCTGCCTTCTTGCCAACATTTCTCATTATTTGCATTCTTGGTGATTGCCATTCTAATTGGAGTAAGATGAATCCTCAATGTAATTTTGACTTCTATTTCCCTGATTGCTAGATATGTTGAACATTTTTTTCATATATTTATTGGCCACTTGTATTTCTTCTTTTTAGAAATGTCTGTTTAGTTCTTTTTTACACATATTGATTGTATGTGTGTGTGTTGAAATTTTTTTAATATTCTGTATATTAATCTCTTGTTGGAGGATTAACTGGCAAAGATTTTCTCCCATTCTGTAGGTTCTCTCTTTGTGCTGTTGTTTCCTTTGCTGTGCAGAAACTTTTAAATTTGATATCATACCACTTTTAACTTAGGTTAAAAATGCTGACAATACTAGGGAGAGAAGAAACTTGCCTCAATATCATAAAGGTTATATATGAAAGACCCAAAGCCAACATCATACTAAACAGAGAAAAACTGAAAACATTCTCTCTAAAGTCAAGGATAAGATGAAGATGTCTATTCTCAGTATTTCTATTAAATATAGTTCTTGAAAATAGCCAGAATGATCAGGCAAGAAAAGAAAATTAAAGGGATACATATATAAAAAGAAGACTCTAATTCTGTTTGCTTATAACATGATTTATATAGAGAAGACCCAAAAAAATCTCCACCAGAAGACCTCTAGAGATGATCAATAAATTCAGCAAAGTAGCAGGATTTCAAGATCAACATACAAAAATCAATAGCTTTCCTATACTCCAATAGTGAATCCACTGAGAAAAAAAATCAAGAAAATTCCATTTACAATAACCTCAACAAATAAAAATAATATACTTAGAAATAAATCTAACCATCAAGGTGAAAGAACTCCACAGTGAAAACTATAGAACACCAAAGAAAGAAAGTGAAGATGACTTTAGAAAATGGAAAAGATATTCCATTTTCTTGGAGAAACAAAATTAATATTGTCAAAATGGCCATATTACTATATTATACAGAGTCAATCCAATCCCCATCAAAATACTGATGACATTTTTCATAGAACTAGAAACAAACAGTTGTAAAATTTATTTAGAAGAACAAAAAACCAAGAATATCAAAAGCAATTCTGAGCAAGAAGAGTGATGTTGAGCTCATCACAATACCTGATCTCAAATTATACGAGAGAGCTGTAGTAACAAAACAGCATGAAATTGGCATCAAAACAGACATGAAGACCAATGGAACAGAATAGAACAAACCCACAGACTACAGTCATTTGATATTCAGCAAAGTTGGCTAAAACATACATCAGAGAAAAGATAGCCTTTTTAACAAATGGTGCTGGGAAAACTGGATATCCATATGTAAAAGCAGTGAAAGTGGAACCCTATCTCTCACTCTGCACAAAAGTCAACTCAAAGTGGATAAAAAACTCAAAGATTAAAACATAAAATTTGCAACTGCTGTAAGAAAACAGAGTCAACACTCCAACATATTGGCCCAGGCACTGATTTTCTTCACAAGAGCCCTAACACTTGAGAAATAAAACCTAGATTCAATCAGGGAACCATATCAATTTTAAAAGTTTTTGCACAGCAGTCGGATCTCATTTTCACTGGAATATAATGTCAAAAAGGCAAGATCTTTATTTAGTTCATTGCTATTTCATTCACTGCCTAGAAGATTACTTTCACAGGATAAATGGGTATTATATATGTGTTGAATTAAAAATGGCTTAAAAAAGTAAATTTTGACCATCAACTTTCACAATGCTCTGAAGACTAAGTCTGAATAAATTGCATAATTTAAAAATCTCTAAGAAAATAACAATGAGTTTTTTTTGCTGGAGAAAAACTTTCTGCATTTTATAGCAGTACATACTGTCATAAAAGAAATTAATAGATTTGACCATATTCAAAAATAAAATAAATGAATGCAGGTCACAAAAATTTTATTAAAAAATTAACAAACCAAAAATTACTTGAAAATATTTATGATAAACCTGCAAACTAGCAAATACAACATTAAGTCTCTTCCAGGAATGGTCAAAAGGCATGAATAAATAATTTAGAAAAGAGGGAGTATAAATGGGTAACAAACACAAAGTATTAAAGCTCAAAAGATAGAATACAATATTATAAGGTAGATATACTATCCATTGCTTACAGTGGGATGATTCAATATCCATGCTAAAACGTAAGAATAATGAGTAATTTTTAGGAAAAGCATCTGTAATATTTGACTCAACAATTCTACTTTGAAGAATCTAGGCTAATAAAATAAATAGAAATATATACAAATATGCATTGACAAATAATTTACACTAAATATTTTAATCAAAGGTATTTTTAAAAGAAAGACCTTATAGGACATGAAGAAGGTTGCGTTTATAATAATGTATGATATAGCCATTTAATAAATTATTGTGTAGTATGTATGTTAAAAGGAGAATATTTTTAAATACAAAAGTTCACAGCAGCTTTATTTATAATTGCTGAATTTTATAAATAATCTATGTATTCATTAACAGATGTTGAATAAGATACTAATTATGAAATATGATCAATTATTAATACAAACAATGTGAGTGAAACTGAAAATACATATGCTGAAAGATGACAGATAAAAATTAGAGCATACTCTATGATTCAGTGTACATAAAATTCTAAAAAAATGCAAAGTAATCTATGCTCATAGAAAGTAGATCAGTTCTTGCTCAAGGTGGGAGAGACAAGGAGGAAGAAGGTAGGTGAGTCACAAAGGGAAATCTGAAAGTTTTGCAGGACAATGAATATGTTCATTATTTATATTGTGGTGATGGTTTTGTAGACATCAACATATGTCAAAGATTATCAAATTAAATTTGTGCACCATATTTTATATCAATTATACCTCAATGAAGCTATTTGTAAAAGTAAGACAAAACCAATAATTTTTTAAAAATAAAAACTCAGAGAGTTTATCACTGACAGCAGAACAATACTATAAGAAATGTTAAGGGAAGTTCTTCTGGGGAAGAAACATATGCCAGATGGGAATTTTTTATTAGTTCTTTTTGGTTATACATAACATTAGGATTCATTTTGATATAATTATAAACACATGGAATATAATTTGCTCTAATTTATTCCTCAGTACTTCCCCTTCCCTCTCCTTCTCCCTTCCCCTGTTCCCTTCCCTCTGCTCTACTGATCTTTCTGCTATTTACTTGCAGATTTTTTTAAATTAGTGTCATGGATGTACATGAAGGTGAGACTTGCCCTGGTATATTCATATATGTACACAGTGAAGTTAGGTCAGATCCATTCTATCTACTGTTCCTCCTTTCTCCTGTTCCTTCTCCTCAATCTCTTCCGCTACTTCATTGAATTCCCCCTTTTATTTTCATTTCTAAAATTTTTTTTTAAAAAGAGAGTGTTTTTAAACACAGTAAAATGATTGTTTTAAAGTGCTAACAAATAGAACATTAAAGAAGAAACCGAAATAGGTAGTATAGGTACAATGATAGCCTAGATGGTTTTATCTAATAGATTAAGTATTTGGATATTATTTTCTTTATTTTCCCCTAACTTCCAATGCTTATTGGTTTTGGGGGACTAAAAAACAGTCTTCACTAAAATTTTTTTAAAAGAATATTAATTATTAGAAGTTGTCAATATTTAATACATAAATTATTAATTATGTTATGAAAGAGAAGTTAATTTTTATATTTATAATTATCTACAATTGTGAATAAAAATTAGTGGGGATTTTAGAAATAAAATATTGTGTACCATGTCACTTCCTGCCCAATACTAGAGTAGCTAACATGATATCACTGGAAGTGCGGAATCTGGTTCCCACCTAGCCTCAGCTCCTCTCAGCCATCCCTTGATCCCTGTGCTCCGTGGTTTTCATGCACACTTCTCCTTTCTGACCCTAGGAACTGCAAGATGCCTTTTTTTCTCAGCACATTCAAGTGTGCTTTTTCTTGACCTGATACATCCTCCCTTTTTGTTATCTTGACTGACTCCTTTTCTACCTTCAGGTCTAAACTTCAATGTCACTCAGAAAAACTTTCCTTGAAACCAAGAAAAGTGAGTTCCTCCCAAGCTGACATTCTTTCTTCACAGTTTTAGCATCCACCCTGATTTTGGAGGGAATATTTTTAGACATCATTCAAGGGGTTTAGAGATCCAAGAGTCCAACTAGTTAACTAGCATCATAATAGTCTCTTTCCATTTATTTTCATGCAGTCTTTACGTTCTAAATCTGTTTACTTTGAGAAAAAAACAATCTCAGTATATGAGAATATACAACATAAAACACTGGTAATTGACAGTGTCCATCCCTGAAATGATTGCATGCAAAGGAAAATATAAAATCACATTTCAGAGATAACCAGATCTGGAACCAAACAGCTATCTTGTTGTTTATTTAAATTATGTTGGATGGTAAGCATTATGGTTTAGATGTGGTGTCCTGCAAAAAGCTCATGTGTGAGACAATGCAAGAAGGTTTGGAAGAGAAATGATTGGATTGTAAGAGTCTTAAACCAATTTGTGAATTAATCCCCTGATAGGGATTAACTTGAGTGGTAACTGAAATGGTAGGGTGTGGTGGAGGAGTTGGGAATTGGGGGTGTGGTTTGGGGGTTTAATGTGTATCTAGCAAGTGGAGGCCTCTCTTTCTGCTTCCTGATCAACAGGAGAGCTGTTTCCCTCCATGACACTCTTCTCCATTCCTTGAGGAATGGAGCTGGCTTTCTATGGACTAAGACCTCTGAAACTGTGACCCCCCTGAGTAAATTTTCCTTCCCTAAAATTGTTCTGGTCAGATCTTTCAGTCACAGTAGTGAAAAAGTTGACTAAAACAGTAAGTTTAAATGCTTTCTAATAATAAGGTATGTTGATCCTGCAGTATTTGCTGTGGCACAACATGGCAAAGTAAACTGAAATAGCAAAATACTTTGCAGAGTTTTAGTGCTACCTCTACCCTCAGGTGGCCAGAATCAGTTTACATAAAATTTAAAACCAACGGATTATACTCAAATCAGTTATCAGTATAATATTTAAATGGGAATATCATCCCTATACTGAGAAACAGATACAAAATATGAATATTATAACAATATCTTTCTTTTCTTTATTTTTTAAAGTATTCTAGAAAGATATGTTGAAGACTGAGAAGTCCATATGAGTTCTTTCTTCTCCCAATTCTGTCTTCCTATTAAACCTGGAGATGGAAACATCTCATTGCTAGTCTAAAAGAGATCTCTTCTTCAGTGTCAATTATAGAAATTAATCGAACATTCATTCAAACAACATCTTAAGTACCTTTTATGGTTCTGAGAATATTATAAATTTCTTGGAATCCTTATAATCTGATTAGAGACTCAAAGGAAAATAATCAAGAAAACCCTAATAAAAATGTATAAGCGATACTGGGGGTTGGGGGGAACAGAGGAATGAGATACAAAGTGATGTGTTAAGCTTGCAGAGCTCTGACTGTACCCTTCAATATGTGTTTTGTGCTAAGCAAAATAATTTTTGAAGTGTTTATACTTTAAGATGCGCATGATGTCAAGCTTGCTTGGTAAGGATTGCTGGAAGGACACTGCAGAAGGAAGAGGCTTTCTCTTATTTGGGGAGCGGGTGGCAAGAGAAGGAGAGCCGGTTGATGGTAGGAATGTAAGGGTGATCTTGTAGCCTTGGCCTGGCAAAATCCTTGCTTGAAGTCTGCATTTGCAGATGCCTTTGGCCCAGAGTGTCCCACAATCACTAGCAATCACTCTTTCAGCAAACCCTCCAACTCCCATGACCTTCAGGCTGTGAAGGCTTTCTCTCACTGCTGGCTGCCAAACTTCTAACACATGCTCAGCTACCTACTGCTGGTCACACTCTTCCTCTCCTGTACTCTGGAGGATTGTCAATGGTTTACCTAGCAACTCCACATGAGCTTCGGCCTAGTGACACAAACAAACTTATCTGCACTCCGGTGGCTAAGCCACACTTCCTCTGATGAGATCTGAACAACTTCCAAGTCTTTCCATCTTTGAATTTTCCTCCCAGTGCTAAGGTAGCAGAGAGTTTTCATACATCTTTCAGATATTCTTTAATCATAGGTAACAGTTTAAACTACTGTGTTTTCTTTTTCTTTACTTTTATTTATTTTTTATTGCTCTGCTGTGAATTTTCTATCACGATTGGATACAGATTGCTTTAGAAGACATTTCTGAGACTAAATCATGAGACGTGGGTCACTATATGCAGAATGTCTAAGGCAGATACTAACAAGTAAGAATATTCTTTTTTTAACTTATGTTTGTATTAGTGTGTCATTACATTTTTACATAGGTTTGGGGTTCATTTTAAAAAAACATATAACATAATTTGTTCTCCATTACTACCACCTTCTATTCTTACCTTTCTCCCCCAAATCCCCAACTCCTATTCTGTTGGCCTTCCTTCTTTTAATTTACTTTTTAATTGGTGCATTAGAATTATATATAAAAGTAAAATTAATTTTGATGTATTAATAACATGTAGGAAAATTCTTGCACAGAGAAGAATCTAGTATGTGGAAAATGACAGGGGTCAATGTGTCAGACAAAAGATATTGAATTATTAGGAAATTGATGTAAGTAGGGTTGGAGAGAGGATAGGTCATGGA
The DNA here is from genome assembly GCF_048772815.1 of Callospermophilus lateralis. Lineage (NCBI taxonomy): Eukaryota > Metazoa > Chordata > Mammalia > Rodentia > Sciuridae > Callospermophilus > Callospermophilus lateralis. The sequence continues at coordinate 40,991,367 of NC_135307.1, read as the reverse complement.
GGAAAATTTAGTTATAATTCTAACTGTGATGGGAAATTTAAACATGGAGAGATGTGATAATATTTTAATTGTAAGAAGACCCAGCTGTATGTTGTATGGAAGTGACTGCAGAGCAGTAGGAATGAGTGTGGAGGTTAGTTTGGAAACTACAATGTTCATTCAAGGAGGAGATAGTGGAATCCTAGCCCTTCCTCAATGGTAGCCCTGTATATAAACGTGAAGACAGTCAGGGTCAGCCTGGAAGTAGAGGGATTTGCTAGTTGGGTGGTTGTGATACGTGAGGGAACAAAAGAAATCCCTAGAGTTGGTATGCCTGGATGACAGTGTGGGTAATGCTACCTTGCCTCGTGACCAGTCCCTTCCCATGAGCTATTTTTAAGATGTAAATAGAACAAGTTGACCCAGATCCTAGTGTTTCCAATCACAATTGACTTAAACATCACATAAGAGTTTGGATTTTGTTAAATCTGACTCTAAAGACCAGGGCTACTCATCATATAGCAGAATCATTTTATCTCAGCTGATCCCATGCCCCTCAGCCCAACAGCCTAGCGAAGAACTTTTTAAAAAAATATATATAGCCACATGCACAGTTGCACTAGGCAAACCATGATTTACAAGCCCCATTAATCTAATTTCTGTGTCATTCTACTCCAATTCCCAAACTTCTTTTCTTCTATCCTCTGATTCAAAGTATCTGCCTGCTCTCTCTGTTTGTACTCGGTCAAAAACCTTCTTATTCATTTATTCATAGTTTTAAGTGGCTGGCTTTTTCCTTAATCTCCAAAAGTGGAATTTCAGTGTTTGTTAATCCTGATGGGAATCCATTTTGTGGGACTTTGAAATTTTTCTTGTGCAATAAATAAAGCATATTGTGTGGTGGTGGGAGGGGAGAGGCACTTCTTTCATGAGAATACCTTGGTGCTGTACTCAGCAGTCTTCACCATGCATTTTCACAGATTATGAGTATTTTTATAGATATCATCCCATTTGATAGCAGACTACCAGAGCTTGAAGTCAGCTCACAGATTATCATCTATCCCAAATTTCCCAATGTTTAGAGAAAGAAACTTCAACCAAACATGAGTGGTTATTCAAGGTCACCTAGAGAGAAACCATTGCACTTGGATCAAAGAGCCGAGGTCTCCATAGGATAGTGCAGACCATCTTCTGCTGTGCTACGCTTTCTTCCTGGGCTTATGACAAAGTGAAGGCTGAGAGCACATCTTACGTTTTGGAAAGCCTCTGATACAGTGCTGGTCTTCATTTTGTCCACGTGTTCTCTCTACATAGAGTAAGGCAAGACAGCCCATATACGCAAGTTCCTTTTCTACCCTCAAATGAGTTATTTGACCACCCATAATGCAAATAGTTTTGAGAACTGGGGTGTGTGGAATACGAAGATTTCTCCACTCAAAATTCCCTAGGAAGAGCATGGCAGCTGCCTAATGAGTATTGGGACCCCCTGTCAATCATGTCAATGTGCAGCTTCTAATTCACTAAATTTGCACTGGGGCCTGACACATACTTGAGACTCTCAAAATCTATGCTGAAGGGTGCCCTCTGCTGGCAGCATCTGTGCAGACAGCATATCTGCTCCATGTTGGCAATGTGTGGGATAAAAACAAGATTTAGGGGTTAAGCTTCTTGTCCCACGTGTGATAGTTAATTTTATTTCAACTTGGCTGGACTATGTTCCCAGGTTGTTTGGTCAAATATCAACCTATATGTTACTGTGAAGGTATTGTTAGATATGATTTATATTTAAATCAGTAGACTTTGAGTAAAGCAGATTATTTTCTATAATGTGGGTGAGCCTCATCCAATCAGTTGATGATATTTTAAAACAGACTGACGTCCCCAGAAGAGAAAAAAAAAAAAATAGAATTCCTATACTATAGGTCTTCCCTGAAGATTTTATGAACACTTCAGACTTTCTACTACCCATAATTGCATGAGTTAAATGCTAAAAATTAATCTCTATAGGTGGATACAGAGTTGGATACAGACATTTATCTATCTACATGTGTGTGTAATTTTGTTTCTTTGGAGAGACCTGATGGATTACAATTAGAGAATGATAATTGCCCAACATAATAAAGTTACCTTATCAAGTACTGATAAGTAGAAAAGTAATCACAAAATATCGATTATTGGTTGTTCTATCAAATATGTTGGAACCTTAGTATGTGCCAGGCTGTCTTCTAGGGCCCAGTCAAAATCCTTTTCCTCCTGCGATACATGGTTAATGAAGAAAATAACAATAATAAGGATACAAATGCTATAAATTCATAAAACAGTAAGTGTTATGAAGAAAATAGAGGAAAGCAGGTAGTAAAATGATCTCAGAAAAGGTAACAATTGAATAATATTTGAGCTACATTAATTCATGTTTACCCCACCAACAAATAACTTGAAGTATTCACTTGGTTCGACAGGATTTTCTAAGTGCTAGGAATAAAAAGATGAATAATATCAATTTTTAAGACATGCACAGAAGTTGAAACTCATGCACTCATGAGCTTTAAAAATATTATACTAGATAGAGTAGCCTCAATTGTAAAATGGCCAGAGGATAAACAAAGGCTGAATTGGATAAATCCTTTAAACCAGATGAGCAGTGACAGAAATATATTGTGTATGTTGGAATTTCAACCTTAAAATAAGTTGTTTTTTGAGCATCCTAAATGACCTAATTTATTTTGCTTTCGGCAGAATTTCTTTGAAGATCTAATTTCAGCTCTCATATAACAAATGCTATCTAGCTATTGATCCTTCCAACTTTCAAGTCTCAACATTTGTTCTTCTGTTGTTTCTTTATGACTGGTAGCTATTAGGGCTGTCATTACACAGTTCTACTCTGATACCCATAGGAAGTGCAGTACACAAAAGAAGGCATTGTTCAAGGGGTTAGAGTTTATGCTGCTTGGACCCAATTTTAATCTTCTTGACTTACCTCAACCTACTTATTAAGTCTATAGAACGAGTTTTGTGTGTTTTTTGTTTTTATTCCTAAGATTGGAATTTGCTTTTTAAATTAAACACATAACAAAGTTAACAGTAGAAAGTATAAAGATAGGTAATACTATAGCCATTGAGAGTAATATAATACGAATGTAGATCTGAAGTATAAGCTTTGGGGTGGATTTTAAAATGTGGAAGTGGATGTGCTTTGTACATAACGTATGGCTCTTTGACAGCCTGCTTCAAGAGACCTGGTTTCAAAGTGGTAGAAGAGGGCTAATGTTTATCAAGCTCTCCATAATTCTCTCTCATATTCTTGCACTGTTGTAGGTATGCAGGGGTCCAAGTCGATCTGCAGCCTGCCCAACTATAAGTAATTCTGTGTTCTTTCTATATACCACATCATTTCATCTAATTTGTGCAAAAGACATAACTGGATTCCCAAGTCCTCACTAGTTCACCTTAGATCAAGACAGAAGGACCTTGACAAAATGCATTTCTCATCATATGACCCTCTATCCCCAGCATTTAAAACATTCTTCTAGTTTCCCATTGTTCTAAGGTTATAGGGATCCTTGAAGCCTTGCGGTCTCTGTTCCCAATTTTCCTCTCAGCCTCATCTTCTACCTGCCCACATGGTTTCTACTTCTGCCCCACACTGGTCATTTTTTAATGAGATCAACCACCACAGGAACTTGGCACAGTCAGATTGTTTATTGAAAACAGCCTTCCCTTCTCTTTTAATCTAGCTAACATCCTTCAGATCCTAGTACAGACATCATTTCATCATAGCAGGTAGGTGATGTAGGATAGCACAGGAGTCTTGTTTTCTATAGAGGCTTCACCAATTTCCACTTCCACCAACAGGGTACAAGGGTCCCCTTTTCCCATGTCTTCACCAGTATTTATTTTCTTTTGCTTCTTTAGTAAAAGAGATCCCAACGGGTATGAGATGATTTCTTCTTGTAGTTTATTTGCATCTCCCTGATGATTAGAGATCCTGAGCCCCTTTTCATTTATCAGTTGGCCATTTACATGTCTATTCTGGCCCTTTAGCTATTTCAATGCAGTTATTTGTTGCCTCTGGGTTATGGGAGTTTCCTTATATATTTTGGATACTAGATACATGGTTTGCAGATATTTTCTTTCATACCATAGGGGGCTGTTTCATATTTTTTGTTGTTTCCTTTGCTGTGCAGAAGCTTTGTAGTCTAATGTAGCTCCCCTTTACTATTTTCCTTTTGTTGCCTGTGATTTGGGTATTCTGTCCAAGAAATCATGGCTAAGGCCAAGGTCCAGGAGCTTTTTTCCCCCTATGTGTTCTTCTAGAAGTTTTATAGTGTCCGGTCTTATGGAGAATCTTTTAATCCTTTTAAATTGACTTTTGAGATGTGTGAGAAGGGTACATTCTTTTGTACCTGGGTATCCATTTTCCCAGCACCATTTATTAAAATATTCTCCTTTCCCTCTGTATATTCTTGGAACTTCTGTCAATGTTCAGGTGACCTTACATGTGTGGGTTTATTCTGGGATCTCTATTTTGTTGCATCGGTTTATATGTCTGTTTTAATACTGATACCATATTGCTTTGATGATTGCATATTTGTAATATACTGTGAAATCAAGATGTGTGGTACCTCCAATTTTTCTCTTTTTGCCCAAAAAGTAGTTAGCTCTTTGGGGATCTTTATGGTTCCATATTAATTTCATGATTTTTTTTCTACTGTTACGAAAAAATGCTATTGGAATTTTGATGGGAATTGAATCTGTAGATCACGTTGAATTGCAGAGATATTTTGACAGTATTTATTGATCCAGAAAATGAAAGTGGGATTCCTTTCCATTTCTTTATTATCTAATTTTCTTCATCAGTGTATGATAGTTCTCAGTGTGATGAAGACTGTTGAATTGGAGAATTGGTAGTTAAATGGAGATATTGAGATAGATTTATGAAGTACAATATTTCACCTAAAGTAAGGCACCATGGACTGGACCCTAGGACACACATTTCTTTTGTACTAAAATCTATAATAATATATTTTGTGTGATTGCTTGTTATGATGAATCTGATTTCAGAGATGTTAATTAAATATAAGATGTACGTGTTAACTGATGAAATATTGTATTTCCAAGTCTCAAACAAGGAGAGGAAAAGACAATGAAAAAAGTCAACAATCAAACCTCTAGCTTTAGTGATGAGATGGAGATTGATTCAGCCACGTGAGGCAGAGAATTAGGACAGGAGCTCAATTTCGGTAAAGATAGTAAATTTCACTTTGGACTTTAGTTGGAGGAGCTTGGGGGACATTTGCAATACAGAATGTATACCTTTAATACTGATAAATTTCTGAGCTTAAGGAGGAAATTTGGGAATTATAGTCTTGAAATCATGAGAAAGGAGAAATCTCACAAGAAGCAAAGTAATGCTTAATTGAAGACACATTAGAGCCAAAGGAGGTGAGAGGAAAAACAAGGAGGGTGGGGAGAAGGACAAGAACCAATAAGTATAGTGCCATGGACAATGAGGGAACAAAAAAAATTGAAAAGAAGAAAAATAATCATTGTTGTTCACTGAAGAACTATCTAATAAAGAGTGTTCATTGGGTTTGATCACTGAGGACAAATAAAACATCAGCTCTGCAGAGTGAGAAAGGCAGAAGCTAGACAGCAGGGGCTGAGGGTGCACGTGGGAGGTGATAACAAACATCTCAGATAAAACCAGTTGTTCAGTAAGTGGTGTTGAGTGGGAGAGAGACGGTGGACAGCATTTTCCAGAAGATGCATGATGAAGGGAAGTAGCTCTAGGGTGGGAGATCTGGAAGTTTGTAAACTGAGGGAAAGGAAATCCTAGAGAAAGGAGGCTTGAAAGGTTTGAGAGAGTAGGAGAATGAGGTGTTCGGAGAATGGGCAGGAAGTTGATATATATATCATTCCTAATGGCCTTAATTTCCTCCCTAAAACAGGAACAGTCTTTTGCCATATTACATTTTTATTGGAAAAGTTTTCTGGTAATATTTTTTTTCTAACTTAATAAGCAATCTTTTCTATGTTATATGTAGAATTAAATTAGCTAAACTCCAAATGGCAAAAAAAACATGGTGACAAAGATAGAATGCTCTGATGGAGATGGATCCGGAAAATATACTCTATTGTTCTCAAAGACTGAGTTTTATCACTTTTACACCATGCACATTTTTAAGCTACCCACAACCCAAAACAGTAACCAACCATGGTTCCTGAGGCATCCGTAAAGCAAAAAGGCAGAATGGTTGAGGTCACTGAAAACGACTCATGGCTTTTTACCCTTTTCATGCCACCTTTTACTCTACAGAGTTTCAGATAAGATAATGCAATGAATAAAATTATTTTACCCCCAGAGAGAGCACTATGAAATGTTCAGCTGTCTACTGGAGTAATAATGGGGACTTTTTAAATTATAAAAAGGCAGCTTGATCTTTTGACTTTCTAACATGAAATGCGAGTAATGAGAGTATTCAAAAATCCTAAGAATTAAATAATAAATTGAATTTCTTAAATACACTTGAAAATATTCCAAGATTTAAATGCCTTTATCACCCATAAAAATTTTGCTGCAAACATGTCCTCTTTAATTCTTGAAAATAGGCAACCATTCTGATAGGATGTGCTCTGTTGGGAGGTAAATTCTTATTTTATACCTTTATCCAGGTAGTGACTAGAGTTCACATGGTTAGCAGAAACAATTTGTTTTTCAACAAATTCCACTGACTATTAACAAACATATTAGAAATGATGTTCTTCCTGTATCTTTTAGTAACTTATTTCATGACTGAATTATTAAATAAGATAGCTTACCTGCAATAAAAGAGTATATTATAGCAATAGCATTTGGCACCAAAATGTTTTACAAACAATAACTAAATATTAAATTCAGTAACTGCTACTTAAGAATGGTAAAGAAGTCTTCTCTGCATGTGCAATGTTAGATTTAAAAGTGATCAATTTAAGCCATATTCTATAAGTAGATATTGGTTAAAGAACCATGGCTAAGGGACTTGCATTTTAGCTCAGTGGGAAGAGCACTTGCCTAGCAGGTGCAAGGCCCTGAGCTTGCTTCACCAGCACTGGAGAGAGAGAGAGAGAGGGAGAGAGAGAGAGAGAGAGAGAGAGAGAGAGAGAGGGAGGGAGGGAAGGAGAAACCATAGTTGAGGAGTTGCATTATTTACTCTATTGAAGGTGACAGCTGTGTATTATATGAATGTGTAGTTATGGACTTTTCAACATTTATTACTTGCTTACTAGTCTATAATGGCTTTGAATAGACCACTTTGTAAGTGTATATTTAGTCATTTCAAAAAATGCATATTATTATTTAGTAGACTCTGTACCAAAGCATGATCAAAGAGGTGTTGTTTTCTCAGTACTATTCTGGGGCAATGCCAGGTATTCACAAGTAATTCTTCAACATATTATTTACTAGTATGAGGTTTGAGAATTTGTGTGTTCATGAAGTATGCATTACTGCCCCAGTATAAACTCTATACAAGTATTTGTTAGATATATTTATCTAGGAAAAAATCGGATTTCTAGTTTGTTCAACCTTACCTTTACCTTTGACCTTGACCTAGACTGTCTTCTTGAAAAAAAAAAATAGAATCTTGACAGCAACTGATTACTTAATTGCCACCTCATTTCCTGTTGCTCCTTTAACTCTGATCTCAGAAAGATGTCTACACCTGTACTGCTGGCATCCTATTTCCTAGTTCACAGTTTCTTCCTACAAAAGTCTAGACTTTCAAGCACCTCTTAGCACTGAGCTAATTACCAATAAAATGTCTATCAACATATTTCCCTCAGTTTCTGAGTTTGCTTTATAAATCTAAATATTCCTTCCTCACAATCTGCCCTTCTCTCTGTCTCACTTTTTATTTGTTCTTAATGGAGACTTACTTCTCTAATACATACTTTAAAAATCTTCCACAAGTAATTCTGCAACATATTATTTACTAGTATGAAGTTTGAGAATTTGTGTGTTCATGGAGTATGCATTGCTGCCCCAATATAAACTCTATACAAGTATTTGTTAGATATATAGCCATAACTTCTAGGGATGTTCCTACAAAGAATTTCTGTGTTCGATCCTCATATTGTTTTATGAGTTACATGAAAACAAGTGTGGATAAATTTTACAGTATGTATTGGAGAATGGATTTTTGATTACATGAAATTTAAAAGTAAATCCAACATCATGGAGGTTTAGAGATGTGCATAAATGTAAGGGTCATTTAATGATATCCTTTTGTTCAGTGAATGTGGAAAGAATAAGAAAAATCAAGTGACCTTGAGCTGTTGGTGAGACAATCAGATCACTAAAATGTAGGTCTCCTGAGTAATTTACTGTTGTGTCTGCTATGGTTATGATAAAAATCTATTTGTGTATTATTTTCAAACACTGAATTGTAAATGGCCTAAATTTGATCATTGGTGACACTTGTGTACCTATGTGTGTGTATGTGTAGAGAGAGAACCATATTTTTAATTTGATTGGTGTCTACAAATGGCCATGTTGCACATATTTAGCTATAAAATTACAAAGGAAGTTGCGCTGGCATTAGCTGTACCACCAAGTTTACTTTCCATTAATTTTCTACTAATTTAATATGAAATCATATTTTACATTTACATCTTGATAAATGAATGTTGCAAAGCAAAATATAAACACGGTACTTTAAATTTGCATTGCTTCTTCACACAGAACTAGGTAAAGCAGCATTTACTAAAGGCAATGGAAATTCATGATTGCTGTGCTCAAGTAAAAGTTTTGGAATTTAAGAAGCACTTAGTTGCTGCATTAGGCCATTTAGGATGTTTCAACGTCTCAATTGACTGTAATTCCAATCTTCTCAAGTGCCCTGTTAATGACCTTGCATCTCCAAGTAAGCAGAGGAATTCAATGTTTATACTTAAAAAAAAAAAAAAAAAATCTCTACCACAAACAGACTGAAGGACAGGTTCTTTTCATTGTATCTTTACAGTGGCGGGAGAGAGTAAATTGTTACCACTACATCAATTGAGAATGGCTAACCTTTGGTGGCTCATAATGAAAGCCCTCATTGACAAAACAAAATCAACAGATCCAGGTATAAGGAAACCACTTAAGTGTTTTCCATTTCTTATTGTCTAAAGGTAAGTAATTATATTCGTAAAACCTAAACAAGCAGTGAAATTTACCCACACTTGCACTTTAGCTTGGGTACCATGTACTAAACAAGTCTTAAGCTTTCTGTAGAAGTGTCACTCCAGCACATAAATATATCCATATCTTTATGGGCAGAGTGAAAAAGCCATAACTTCTAGGGACGTTCCTACAAAGAATTTCTGTGTTCACTCCCCATGTTCAAAATAATTCTGAAATTTAAAATACGCCATTATCTATTTGAGTAGGTATCAACTAAGAAAGCAACATTTTTTTGATCTTCTGTTAGGGAAAAAAAAAAAAAAAAAAAGAGGTAACAGCTAACTAAAGAAATTTAAGGTAAAAAGACATTGTGTTTCAGAGACAAGTTAAGATATTATATTTAACGTATAAACCATTAACAATAAACTCTAGGCCTAAAAGGGCTGTTTTGTATCTCCTAATATATTTATTCTCAGTTGATTTGTTTCCAACAGTGTTCTTCTAACTTATAGGAACGATACTCCATTCCTATTTGGTACAATGTAAGATTTTTTCCCCGCTTGAGGCAAATATGAGTGACAATGACACAAAGTCCTCGTTGCTTCAGGACAAATGTCAAAGAAAATATATAAAATTCTACATTTTTCAGTTACAATATTTGCTTATGGATTTAATCAATAATATCATGCAATTTATTTATAGAATAAGTAACGATTTCTTTCTGTGGAATTCTACAAAGTATGACCATGAAAAAAAGTCACAAGAAAGTTTTACAACAAATTAATGTTAACTATATGAACAAAGCAGTGTTTTTTGGGCCATTATTTAAAATAACTCACAAATGTCCAGCTGCTTAGGGAAGGAGAAGGTCCGTGTGATGGAGAGGGAGGGTGGGATTGTACAGAGAAGGAGAGGAGGGAAAGGGAGGAAGTCGAGCTAGAGCAGGCTCCAAGAGTGCCTTGCCTGTGGTTTCTGAAGGTTAGATTTTATCTTACAAGTCATAGGGAACCAATGGCGAGTACTTCTTGGTATTGAATCATCTAAGTCTCAAGTTCCAGCAGTTAATAAGTGTCATGAAGAGAGTGCCCTATGGTTTAAAGGGTTTACTGAGTATTTTAGAGGAAGTGGTCAATGGGAGGATTTGAATAGAATTGGGAGTGCTCAAAGAAAGCCAAGGAAGGATATTTTAGGAAGAAAAGTGGCTTTTGTGAAATTTAATAAAAGTGGACAAGTGTGAGTTTAAACCAGTGTTGCATTTGAATCTTACAACAGTATCCAATGGTCGTGTTAGGAGCACAAGGCTTGCAACCATCTACCTGAGCTCAAATATCAGCCCTACCACATGCTCCAGATAAATAATCTTGAGCAATTAGATTGTTTTGCTTGTAGGCAGTAAAAACATGCTTTGGCTGATTTATGCAAAAGAGAGAAAGACAGGTAAGGAGGGAGGAGGAAAAGGGAAGGGAAAGGAAGGGATTTATCCACAGATGTGCAGTAACCAAGAAATTCAAATGAAATCTCCCACCAACGGGCAGGAAGCTGGCAGCTCTGGTGGGTCTGCAGTAAGGACTAATAAACATTGTCCCCTTTTAGTGAAACCATCAGTCTCAAAATTAGTATCCAAATATCCAAACAGCTTGACCAATGCTATTAGCAGTTCTCATTATGAGGAATACCGGATATGATCCCTGTTAAGAAGGATTGAAATCAGATCATAGGAGGATTTGAGAAAGTGAAGCTAAGGATTTTGAACTTTATCAGATAATGGGGCAGATTTTTGTTTTGATTTTTCATTTTGTATTAAAGCATGATATGTTCTGTACAGCACAAATCATACTTATACAAGTTAATAAATTTTTACAAGCTGTATAAACAGTAAGCAGAGTGGAATCCAAAATGCTCCCCGTTCTACATGGTCAAATTTTAAGCATGGAAATTTATTTGCAGGAGCAATGTTTAATAAAGATAATTCTGCCAGTGAAATGAAAATAGAAACAAATCCACAAACATTGATATTTGGATGACATTAGATGAGTATCAAGCAGAGGAAATACACAATGGCTGTGAATATGGATGACCAAGAATGAGGATGGCACTGACATAACTAGAAATCCAGAATAACACCTATTTGGGTGGGAAATAAATGTATTAATTTTTGAAATATCATTTTCTTACCACAAAGCCAAACACAAATTCCCTATGGAAATATGGTAGAAAGAACAACATGGAGAAAGTAGAAAAATACCAAAAAGCAGTCTTCACTCTACTATATTCTCTTCATATCTGTGTACATACAGACACATGCTTTTAAAAATTTAATGTGATAGTTCATGTACTGCATTATCCCCTATGTTTTTTCACTTAATATAATATTAACATGGACTTATTTTGACCATAATGTACCAAGAATGTATTTTAGCATTACAATTCTGTGAATACATTTGTTTGGCTATATAATAGCTTATTGTATAGATGTATCATTATTTTTAGTTAAGCCCCTTCTGGGTCTTTTTTTTTTTTTTTTTTGCACAATTACATTAGTTTCACTTTTTATTAATAAAAAAATTGCTGTGATATATACACTATATTATACACTATATGTATAACATTTTACCCCATAACATATGCTGAGATATTGAATTATTGGGTTATAATTTAGGTATTGTTTTAAAACTTCTGATACATACTGCCCAATTTCATTTCAGAAAAACTTTTTTTAAGTTACTCTTCTATCAATAGTGTATGACTGTGACCAATTCCTTGCCCTCCTGTCAATACTTTCTATTATAATTTTCTTTTTAAAACAGTCTTTGACAACTTGATAGGTGTAAATGGTGTAATTTTTTGTTTTGATTGGCATTTTTTGATAACTAATGATTCTGAGCATTTTGTGTTTGTTAAGCATTTGTAAATTTTGTACATTTCCTGTTTGTGTCTGGACATATTTTAGTGGCGTACATGTTACTTTTTGGTTCAGATACATAGACTTGGAATTAAAAAGCAAAATGATCATAGGAAGTGACTAATTACCATGCAGACATTCTAGTGAAATTGTGAGAAAGGTCAGGTATACGTATATATGTATATAGTTTTAATACAGAGTAATAAGATTTAAAGCCATGAGAGTGAATACATAATAATAAGTATATCAAAGAAGAACAAGTACCGAAAGACTTATTTTTGGAAAACATCCACAGTCTTGAATATGAAATGAATCAGAAGAACTCAAAGAGGTAGGTGAGGAATGAGCACAGCGTGTTGTACAGAAACAACTGGAAAATCCTTTTTCAATGAAGAACACCAAATGTTATAGTCAGGAGTATCAAGAATTGAGAATGCCAGTGATCTGGTAGTAGAGGGATTATGAAGGACCTCTGAGCGCGAGGTAGCCACAGTCTGGCCTACCACCACACATTCTCTAAGGTGCAAAGTTAATTTCTGGCTGCATTGAGCTCAGCATTGTCCTTTGTGGTCCTGTGTGGTTGTCACAACCAGGCAATGATGAGTATGACAGAAAGATGCCAACAGATTTCTGCAGAGTATGAGGCACAGTCATATTCAGCAGGGAAATGGTTTCCCTGGTGTTCATAGACCTCAGCACGCATACCTTGACACCTTCTGCAAGCATCCTGTGCCCTTCTCAAGGGTCCTTGTTACCCTCCTAGTCTCCCAACTGACTGGCTGCAGCCCTGCCCACACATTAGGTGGAAGAAGCTAGTAACAATGAGTACTTTCCCCCAAGCCTCAATCACAACACCAGAAAAGTTTGATTTCTAAGTTATATACCATAGGAACAGGTGAAAGAATCCACAGTTTCTTAAAATTTTTATTTTCTATTCCACCATGATGCTTGACATTTAGCAAAAAAATTTAAAAGGGAATTATGATATTTTCCCTATGTGTCATTTCTGTATTTTCTCTTCTCTTTTTTCTTTTTCTTTTTATCTCTTCTTACAGTTTCACAGTTTTTAGTGCCTATACTAAAAGAGTTACCAACTCTCACTAGCATAAAACAATCCAGTTTCTAGAAACAGCTTAAATTTTAAAAAAAAATTAATCTAGCCATGGTAATTGCTTTTGACACTGAATGTGTTTGCTTTTTTTTCTTATTAGTACATTATAGTTATATATAGATATTGGCGGTTCATCTTGACATAATTATAAAAGCATGTAATATAATTTGCTCCAATTCAGTGTGAATTGGAAATACTGAGACACTTCCCCTTTTCTCCCTTTTTCTCTTCCTGTTGCCTTTTCTCTACTGATATTCTATTTATTTATAATTCTTTTAAATTAGTGTATTATGGATATACATACAGGTAAAATTCACTGTGACACCTTTTCTAGCCATAGCTCCCCCAGGAAGAAAGAGTGAGAGAAAGGTTCCTCCCTTCCTACATTCCCCTCCTCCATCCCCTATTCTAGAAACATTCACAGCTAATTTCCTGCTCTTCCCACCACTTAAGTGTTTCCTTATTCCATATTTTCTCACTCCACTTGATTTCTAAAATTCAGACTTTGCAATAAATAGAACATGCCCTAACTGAATTCAAATCCAGCTTTGCTGCTTAATTTCTCTGAGACCTTGGAGAAATCACCGAACACACACACACTCACACACTACTACTACTACTAGTAGTAGTAGTGCTAACTTCACAGAGTTACTCAGAGGAAGTATGCAAATTGCTCAACAAGCATCAGTTCTCCACTTCATGAGAATCTAAGAAGGACCTATTATAGCTGAAAATTCAAGTAGTAAAAATCTATAATTTTGACAGCAGCCAATTACTTAATCACCACCTCATTTCCTACCTCTATGAGGTAGATAGGATGATTAGAGTGGGAAGGGACATGTGAGGCTGCTTGAATGCACAGGGATTTGGACTCCAATTTGTTGTTCAAAATGTACTGTCACCTTAAGTTTGAAATTAAGAGTAAAAAGTCCAAAGTAACCCTGCAGTTGTGTTCAGAAAGAACCATGTGGAAGAGTCTCCTTAAACACTTAAGATGGATTGGAGTCTTACCCAAGCAAAAGTGACAAAGGAGGGGTAATGACAGTAGGTGAGCCGCACTTGCCTGATCTTTGAGAGCACATCAAGAGATTCTATTTTGTGCTGCACAAAATCAGTTCAAGAGCAGGGTTGAATATAAGCTCACAGTTCATAACCACCACCTATCTTTCTCCCAAGAATAAATGTTCTTTTATAACAGGAAAATTGAATATCCACTTTTCAGTATGAATTATTTTGTAAAGTGACAAAAGGTAAGACTGTTTTGTTTCTACTTTGATCATCTTTGCCGTAGGGTCTTAAAAATAGTTTCCCTTCAATCACCAAGATGGTGTATCGGGCCCCTTTCTATAATGAAATATAATGCTAAAGTTTAATTGGAATTCATTAATTGATGAGAAATGTTAACATTAAAAAAAATCAGGAAAAAATATAAATAAGTAATGTCTAGAACTGGTTATATGTGAAAGAAAGGTAGGTTTCACATAAGTAGAGAATGAAAATCATTTTTGGTAGAGCAAAAGAGAAGGGAAAGAAGAGAAGGGAAAAGGATGAGGGAACAAGACCAAGACCAGAAAGAAAAGAAGAAAATGAACAGACAAAAATAAAAAAAAGTGTGTATATGACACGGGCATTTAGTGGATACAGAAGTCCCTCTTCAGAGCAGATGTGGATTAGAATTTGGTTTTCTCTTTGTCTGTTTTTTATTCATAGATTGAATTGGGGAAGGAGAGAGAAGGCTTTTAGTCAATGTTCCATATCTTTCTAATAGAGGCATTCTCAACCTTTAGGGAAGACTCTGGTAACCATTCTACATTTATAAGACAAACACTAAAACTTTGCAAGGTAAAAATCAGTTTTTCACTAAGTTTCATATGAGTTTTGATAAAATATATCATATTCAGTGCAGTTTTCAATGGAGATTTGTTTAAATTTGGTACAGCTCTGTTTGAGTTTTAAAATAGCTGTATATTAAAAAACAAAATTTCAAATGCAAGAGGTCTTATTTCTTAACTTCTTTTTGTATTTCCCAAAATACATAAACTTTAACCTTCTTTTCACTTAATTAAACATTGTTAATGACAATAGCTTCTGTCCATGTGGGAGAATTCTGTGAATAGTAATTAATATCTGAAAAATATTCCAAATACATAAGTATAAGTAATTTATAGAGATTCATCATGACTTCCATTATCCTTTTAACAGCCATGTTGCTTGTACTGGAATGCAAACATTATTACATCTTTAAAATATTATTTAATGAAATTATGAGTTATAAAATTAATATCCACTCAAGCCTCTTTCTCCATTTAAAGCTAATGTTTATCTGACCATTGTAGCAAGCTGTGGCCAATTTCTATGTGTTTGCCTGATCCTGCAAAAGTTCTGCAAAAATAATTTTAAAAGCAACAAAAATTGATTACAAAGTAAAATTACAAATCTTGAAAATAGTTTATAGGAAAGAATTTCAGTTATACCAGCTAGAACCTGAAGGAAAGCAAATCAACAAGGATGATGATTCATAAGAGAATGATTTAGGAGCCGAAAAATTAATCCCTGGTAAAGTTAATGAATTAGTAAATGTGAGTGATTTAGAAGCCAAGAAATTAATTCCTGGTAAAGTTAATGTATTAGTAGATGTGTGTGTAAAAGCTTGTGATCACTGGAAAAAGTCTAAAGATAAACAAAAATACCAATTACAGGTTGCCACAAGGTATTTTACAGACTGGTTGAAAAATTATGCCTAAACTCCTCCCTCTAAAAAATCACAGATTAATTTTTCAGTCTAAGAGTTAATATACAATTGCCACAATAAAAATTATGTATTGTGGCAAAATTATGTTTATTTACATACATTGTGGTTTCATTTTTCATGAAAAGTATTGAGAATTATTTTTGCATGAGAAATCATTCTTCATTTTAAGAAGTCATTTTCTGTCCTTTTCTGGTACCAGCTATTTCAAATTATAAGAATGTCTTACACACCAATATACAAACTAATTTCTAATTTCAGTTATAATATCTTATTCATAAAAATACAGAATAGAGCCGGGTGCAGTGATGCATGCCTGTAATCCCAGTGGCTTGGGGAGCCTGAGGCAGGAGGATCATGAGTCCAAAGGTAGCCTCAGCAATGGCAAGGTGCTAAACAACTCAGTGGGATCCTGTCTCTAAATAAAATACAAAATAGGGCTGGGGATGTGGCTCAGAGGTCAAGTGCCCCTGAGTTCAATACCTAGTAGTTCCCCACTCAAAAAAAAAAAAAAAATACTGAATAGTAATAAAAGCAGAATAGAATATTGGTTTGTAATAAAGCAACGGAGCCATGTTGGTGTATCTCATATCCCATATCCACCATAATTGATGTCCAACATTAAGCATGTTTCTTAATCTCTCCTTGTCTCTGTTTTCTCATTTGTAAAACTGGGCTAATAACCGTACCTATTTGAAGACTTGTTTTGAGTCAATAGCTCATAAATATGTATTTATAACAAATCCTGTGATATGCTAAACTCTGTCCTGGGATGTAATAAATACTGTATGAATAAAGTTGAAAATAAGCTTCAAAATTATATATTAACTCATCTACCACCTTGAATTGTTTATACCTGACCTTTGGATAGGTTGTTGCTTTCTCTATTTTATTCATTCTCTCCTCTAATTGCTAAATATCTCCTGTCACTTTCAAGTAAACAAAACTCAAAAATGATTAGTAACTTACCCTAAGTGTTAAAAGTTCTGCCCTAATATTACTTTCCTTTGGAAACCTTCAGACCTTATTCTATCTTTGAAATAATTAAAAATATAAGGTCTTCTCTGATCATTGTATAGATTTCCTAAATAGGATGATTATGTAGCATCTTCATACTTTCCCTCATCTATAAAAAACATTATCTAAATAGAGGAGGTATCCATTAGAATAATTGGAACTTGGGTTAGTTAAATTTAGCAATGAAAATACAGGACACTCAACTAAATTTGAATGTGAAATAAATTTAGAGTAAGTATGGTCTATGTAAAATGCTCAGGATACAAAAACTTTGTCATTTATCTGAGATTCTAATCTAAGTGTACGTCTGCATTTAATTCAGCAATCCTAAATAAGTCTGGGGAAAAAATTGTTAAAGTATGTTAAAATTAATTGAATTGTGTTGTATAAATACATATGTACATTTCTAATGGAATTTTATAAATCATATATCATTTTTACATAATTTTAGTTTTTGCATGAATATCATCAGAATATTCTTTTAATAATGCAAGAATTATTCTTTTTTCTTTTATTTCTTTACTTTAAAAAACTTATAATTTGAAAAATATTCCATCTATTGTCTGTCTTTTATTAATAGAAACCAAAAACTCTATCCTACCCCCCACCAAAAAAAAAAAAAAAAAGGATCATACCATGCAAAAATAAGACTTGAGTCTAAAATTTTCTTTTTCTGTGTTAAAGCACTTTGGTGAAAATGAAAAGAGGTATTACATGAATAGCACTTTGTCTGAGAAGTGAATTTTGATTGAGCAGGTATATAATACCATTAATCACCTCAACAGTGTTATAATACAGGCTTTCCAAGTCAACTTCCTTGATTTAAGTAACATCATTTAAAAGGCTACTTGACTATCAACTAGCTCTTACTAAACAATGTTTTGATTAGTGAAATTGGAGAAATAATTCACAGGACTTTCTCAGATGCCTGTTCACATTCTCAGTGAGTATAGATGCTTCCTATTTTCATCTGGTCTCTGACCTAGAGAAATTTCATAGAAATAGCAAGAAGCTTGACATTTGCATATCTCTAGTTACCCCTTAATAGAAAGACCTTCTATGTCATATTCTCCTAGAAAGAATGAAAGTAGTGTTAGCCCCCTAAATAATATGACTACTGGATACCAGCAAAGTCTCCAACAGCTCCAAAATAGCTGTCCTTTCCAACTACCATGCCACTGGCTTCTCAACCCTATTTGAAAACGTAAAAATCACTCCTAAAGACAGAAAGGAAAGCCTATGTGTTGCTTCCGGGCCTTTAGCCATGGACTTGAGCTGCATAATCAGTCCCTCTTGTTCCACGTTCTTGTACTGAGCAGCTACAGGTTTCCCCAGCACTTCAATTCACAGACAGCCTTGGTAGGACTATTCAGCCTCTGACTGCATAAACTCATCTAATAAATCCCCTTTTATAATTGCATATATTCTGCTGGTTCTGCTCCTCTAGAGAACCCTGACTTACACAAAGGGTAAGCCACAGTTTCTATGGATAAAAGGAAGGAAAGAAAGTCCTCCCAGCAAGTCTGGAGCATCTAAATGTTAGGGTCTGTAAAAAAGTCAAGATGGCACCTGGCATTTTGCCAGAGGGAGTGGTTTGTGAAGTAACGCGCCATTAAGTGTGGAGATTCCTTATTGGTTAACTGCTGTATCTAGTTTATGTTAATTAAGATAAGCTGTGTGGAATGTATATATACCCCTCCTGTCCTACAATAAACGGTTCCCACTCCTGCTGTATCAATCTACACAAGTTACTCGTCACCCCCTGGTTATTTTGCTGCAGCTGGACTGCGGCATCTAAGGGGAGAGGGAAAGGCCTGAACAGACTATAGAAACGAGATGTCAGAGGAAAGTGCAGTCAGCAAAAACCAGCGAAGAAGATTTTGATTAGTGGGGTACCCCCAACATCAAAACACTTTGTTAACCCAACAGCGTGTCTCACTGTTCCCTCCAATTGCAACCTGTCATCTTTTTTTGATTCTTCTCTTACCCCTACCTCTACCATGTTTGCAAGATAGGGAGAGTAAGCACACTACATTAATAAAGCAATCCCTTACTTTGATCACTAGGACCACAAAGCCAATAAGTCATTGTTGAAATTGAAATCTAGACCCGTCTGATGCAAAGCAAGCAGTCAACTGGACAGCAAAGAGAAGGCTGAGCAGCCTTGCTGTGGGAAGTAATGAATCCTGACACATAGGGAAGCTCTTGTAGGGTAACTAAAATTCATGCATTTGATCTGCATTGATTGAGCACCTAGCCAGCCTTCATTTTTTAGTATTAGGTTGCATTCTTGAGAAAATCTATACATGAATTTTATAATGAAATAATACTTCTGAAGCCATATAATGTCTCTCATTCCTGCATTGTCCTTCTCTTTATAATACTTTTTTCTATATTTCAGGTTTTTAAATTCTGTTCACTGTCTTCAATAAAACTTTTATATTAATATATTTATATATTATTATATATTATTAACTATTTCCAACATATATTTGGATTATTATTGAAATATAATACTAATGCAAGCTTTTCTGATTTATTCATATAAAGTTCTAAATTTTGGTTCTGAGAAGCATACTCTTCTAAATATATTTGAAAGGGCTCAGTGATGAAGTCCTATCCTCCAAATGAAACTAAAGTCTCCCCCCCAAATACCCAACCCCCTACTTAGAAATGCCTCAGTCATTCCTGCAGATCATTATGACCAAGTTATTTTAAAGTTTTAGGCAGCAAGCAACTTTGCCTTGCAACCTGATAGTGTTAAATGTAGTCTTTATTTTCAGGTTTATGTGTTGACATGGAAACTTTTAATTTCCACTTTTTTATTTGCAATTCTCCCACCTGTGCTGATCTTCTGTTCTTCCTCATCTAGAACAGTCAACCACACTCTCTTGATGTCTCAGTGGATACTCAGTACGTGTATCTCAGCCACCTTTTCTTTCCTTTCTAAGGTTCACTTTTTATTTTCTCTTTATTTTCTTCTTCTAGAGAATTTTTTTTTTCTGAAGAAATATTGCAAAGGGCACCTCTGATAGCTCTTTTGAATTTTAATGTAAGTCAATAAAGATTCATGAGAGCTTCCAGTTTAAGCTTCCTTTTCTCAATAGAAATCAAATTCTCGGTTTATTAGTATTCCTCCTTCATTTTTTTTCAGCATTGGAAAATAATTTGCTTCAGTATCAAAGATGCTGAATATTTTGTATTCTTGTTCATCTATAAGAACTCAATATTCAGTTCAATTCTGTAAGATTTGACACATAACCATATGTCTTTTTTTCCAGAATTCATATTATTCGTCTGTTGTGTAGTTGCTATCTAGCCTTTGAGTTAAGTGTACAGCATGAGTTAACAAATCCACTCGTTTTCTTTAAAAAAATAAAAATTCATGATTGAGATAAAATTCACTTGAGATAAAATTCACTTGCTATAATTTATTCGTTTGAAGTAATGTATGTGTTAATTAGCTCAATTTAGCCATTCAACAATGTGTATGTACTTCAGAACATCATGTACAGGATAAATAGAATTTTTATTGATTGATTTAAAAAGAGTACAATTCAATGGATCTTACAATGTTTGCAAGTAGATGTAACCATTACCACAATTTTAGATCATCTTCCTCACCTCAAAAATAAACTATATACCCTTTATCTATTATGCTCTCCATTACTTTATTCTTCATTTCCCATACTACACAATAACTAATCTGCCTTCTCTCTCTACCAATTTCTTTATGCTGGACTTCCATATAAATGGAGTTATATACTATATGAACCTTAGTGACTGGTATCTTTTACTCAGGGAAATATTTTTAAGTTCATACAAACTGCCAGACACATTAGTACTTTTCCCTTTGGCCATGAAACTATTCCATTGTATAGATACGCCACTTTTTAAATCCATCTGCCTGCTGATGAACAATTGGGTTGTTTCCATCTTTTGGCTAATACGAATAATATTACTGCAAACATTCATGAATTAGCTTTATTGTAGAGATATGTTTGTATTTCTCTTACATGTATATCTAGGAATGGAATTGTTGAGTCCTATGGTAACTTTATGTTTAATAATTGGGTAATTGCACTAGATTACGCTCCTACCAGCAGAGTGGGAGGGAGGGTTTCAAGTTATCAATACTCTCATTGACTATCACTATTCTCACAATAATCTAGTTATTGTCTAACTTGTAGATTCTATTAATTCTATGTATATGATGTGTATGAAGTGACATCTCATTGTGGTTTGAATTTGTATTCCCTTGTTAACTAATGAAGTTATAAACCTTTCACATTCTTGTTGGGTTTTTTTTTTTTTTTGTGTGTGTGTGTGTGTGTGTGTCCCCTTGAAAAGTTTCTATTGAGACAGTTTGTTCATTGTTTTTTGTTATAATTAGTTACACATGACAGTAGAATGCATTTGACACATCATCCACAAATGGAGTATGACTTCTCATTCTTCTTGTTGTACATGATGTAGAATCATACCAATTATGAAATCATATATGCACATAGGGTAATAATATCCAATTTATTCTACTATCCTTCCTACTCCCATACTCCTCCCCTTCCTCACTCCCCTCTGCCTAATCCAAAGTACCTCTATTCTTCCATAGCCCTCACCCACTTATTGTGAATTAGCATCCACATATCAGAGAAAACATTTGACTTTTTATTTGTTTTTTTGGTATTGGTTTATTTCACTTAGCATAAAACTCTCCAGCTCCATCCATTTACCTGCAAATGCCATAGTTTCATTTCTTCTTTAAGGCCGAGTAACATTTCACTGTGTATGTATACTATATTTTCTTTATCTATTCATCTGTTGAAGGGCATCTAGGTTGGTACCATAGTTTAGTCAATCCATAAATGGGCTAAGGAACTGAACAGACACCTCACAGAAGAAGAAATACATTTGATCAACAAACATATGAAATAATGTTCAACATCTCTAGCAATTAGAGAAATGCAAACCAAAACTATTCTAAGATTTCAGCTCAGTTCAGTAAGAATGGCAATTATCAAGAATACAAGCAACAATAAATGTTGGGGGAAAAGTTACACCCATAGATTGCGAGTGGAAAAGCAAATTGATGCAACAACTTTGGAAATCAGTATGGAGATTCCTCAGAAAACTTGGAATAGAACCACCACTGGGACCCAGCTATTCCACTCTTTGGTTTTATTACCCAAAGAACTTAAAATTGTTCATTTTTAAAATTGCACTTTTTTGTCTTTTTTTTTTTATTAAGCTGGGAGTTATTTATTCTAGGTTCGAGTCCCTTAACATGTTTCACAAACATCTCTCTATTCTTTGGGGTTTTCTTTTTCTTTTACTTTCTTTCTTTCTTTCTTTTTTTTTTTTTTTTTTTTTTTTTTTTGAGAGAGAGAGAGAGAATTTTTTTAATATTTATTTTTTAGTTTTCGGCAGACACAACATGTTTATTTGTATGTGGTGCTGAGGATCGAACCCAGGCTGCATACATGCCAGGCAAGCGCGCTACCATTCTTTTACTTTCTTAATGATGTTTTTTGATGTACAAAACTTTAAATTTGATGAGGTTCACCTTGTCCTTTGTTTTACCCTTGCCCATGCTTTTGGTGTCAAAAGTATCTTTTGCTAAATCTAAATTGAAGATAATTCACTCCAGTGTTTTCTCATAAAAGTTTTATATTCTTAGCTCTTATATTTAATTTTTGTGTTAGTGTGAGGTAATTGTCCAACTTTATTCTTTTTCATGTGGATATACAGTTTCTCTACACCATTTGTTGAAAAAAATTCTTTCCCTTATTGAATGGTTGTAGCACCCTTGTCAAAAATCAGTTGAATATAAATGTGTTGGGCTTATTTCTAGGCTCTCAATTCTATTCTGTAATATATCTACCTATCCTTGTGCCAGTATTACATTGTTTTGATTACCCTGCTTAGTATTAAGTTTTAAAATTAAGAAACGTGAATCCTAATAATTTGTCCTTTCTTTCCTGGATTATTCTGGCTAGTGTATGTCTCTTCCAATTTCAGATATATTTTAGAATCAGCATGCCAAGTTCTGTAATGATGTCAACTAGGATTCTGATAGAGATTTTACTAAATATGTAGATCAGTTTGGGGAATCCTGCCATCTTATCAATATTAAATCTTTTGATCCATCATCTGCACCTTAAAGTTCTTGTCAATTACATTTCTTATTAACTTTTTTGCTGTTTCTTAATACAGATATGCCTGCCTTGCTGTCTTATAAAAACGCAAGAATATTTCATTTAGATGACATAATTTTCTTTATTAGTGCACGTAAGGGAACTGATTTATAAAATTCCATAGTTCAAAATACAAAGAAAACAACTCTGGTGGAGTGCTACTTGTAAAGTTCATTAATCATCTCCCCTACCTAGAAAATTCTGTATGCTAAAGATAGTTTTTGTGTTAGAATATGAGTTATCCATGTATATTCACAGCCAAAGCTAATGAGAGTCTATTGTCTATCTTCTACCTCACACTCTTTCTACATTTCAGCACTTTATTGCCCATGCCCATTTGTGTGAAGGCTGTGTGTATGCAAATTACCATAGAAATTAGGTGGGGATTCTATTTGAAAACTATTGTTCAGTTTATGCTTCGTAAGAATGACTACTGTATAATGAATGTATTCTATAGCTTTTTCACATTCTTGAACTACACAAAGCCCTCTTATCCCTATGTAAATCTCTCATGTGTTCAATTTTGTATTATGCTAGATTTAATAATTTGGTGTCATATGTCAATACCTGCAGAAATAAAACTTGAAATTATGGCTTTCAAGTTTTCATTGTTCATCCATGAATTTAATATGCAGTTGAGTTTCTCACTTGAATTGTAACTCTGAAAGCATTGTAGCATGCCCATTTTTTCCATCAACTTGACACATAAGTGTGAAATAATATGTACTACTTTTGAGCCTTCCATAGATGGTCTGAAACACACCAGAGAGATCAGAAGGAAATCATGATGGTTTTGCACAGTGTCCAAGATTGTATTGCAGCTAATAGCACTTGCTAAGTTGGTGGTCTGGTAATTAAGTACGAATCAATCCACAGCTCATGTGTTTGCATACAGTAGTTCTCAATGAGAATTCCTAGGTGGTCACTTGAACTTTTGTGGCAAGGAACTTTTGTGGCAAGAAGCCAAAATATTCTCTAAAATATGCACAAGCAATTCTCTTTGGCTTCAGCAAGCATAAATCTTACTCTGAGTGGGATATTCATTTTTCTCTGTATCTGTGGAAATGCTACAAACAATAATTTTTCAACACCCTATAATAATTTTATAGAATAGAAAGGATGGATATAAATAATGATAAAGGACAATTCTTGTGTCACACCAAATGAATATGAAAAAGAAACTGGATGAAATGACTGATTTATCTTTTTTTGCAAGCTTATGTTTAAATAATTACATCTCAGTTGCTTCAAATGTTTTCTCCTACTCTGAGTTGAAAAGCAATTCCAAATTCTCTCATTTAATTTAACCTTAAACAACTGTGCTGTTGCTGATAAAAACAACAGTGTAACCTATGCTTTTCCCAGTACGTTATGTAGGTAAACACAAATTACAAAATCCACTTATGTACAGGGAGTAGATAAACTCAGCAAAGTTTTAATCTAATCCAAACTTCTATGCTCTTTTTAAATATCTGAAACAAAAAATTATTTTAACTTCCCAGGTTACTTCTGTTGACTCTTCTCTCTGCTTTTCAGTAAGTACTTTAATGTGATAAATGATTTAAACACACCCCTCTCAGAAACTGGGCTTGCTTTTTGTTATATGTGTTCATCATTGTGTAGGAAGTATTTTAGATTTCAGGTATAAGTGGTGAATCGAAGTAAATAAATTAAATTTTTATTATTGATAGAGGAAAAATTAAGTCAATAATTGAAATAAATTCTATTTAGCATCTGGAGAAAATAAAATCATACTTAAAATGTTGAAATTTATATTATGGTAAATTTATGTGTTATTGCATGAAACATATAATTGCACAAAATATTGAATGGTTCCATGATAATGTG
Organism: Callospermophilus lateralis; assembly: GCF_048772815.1. Taxonomy (NCBI): domain Eukaryota; kingdom Metazoa; phylum Chordata; class Mammalia; order Rodentia; family Sciuridae; genus Callospermophilus; species Callospermophilus lateralis. The sequence goes on along the minus strand of NC_135307.1, from coordinate 40,966,425 downwards.
GGCACATATTTTGAAGCATTAAAATCCATTCCATTTCCTGATCTGTCAAAAGGGAATCACAATAACTCCTAAATCCTTGGGTCATGGTGAACAGTTGATGAGATAATACACAGAAAGTGCACTATATTTATTTGGAATGTTATATCATGTACTTTGGAATTCTTTGAAGAGAGAATAATTCTATAATTTTAGGATATGTTTGGGAGTAAATCCTTATAGCACCAAGAAATTTATTACAACCCTACAATATAATGCAATTTAGAAATTTGTAAAAGAAGTAAATAGGACATTAAAAAGTAGATATTTTATCTAATCAGAAATGGCAGAAAGGTAAGTTTTTCTGCAAGTTTTCAAAAAGATCTGCAGAGGCCATTAAAAGGGAATGTTATTTTCTAGTCAAATATCCTCCATCTGAAATATTACACCATTTCATGTCACTGATGGATAAAATTTTACTTTCAATGTCTCATTTTCTCTGATACTTCCATGCTTCTCTCTACTTATTTTAGCTCTAGGTATTACTGAATCAATCACTCTTTATTGAGGTTTACTATATTCAGACACCATTGAAAAATTCATTAACATTCCTGAGAAACCAGAAAGATACAGACAAAAAGGAATGTAATGTGATAAGCCAAAGGCTATACATACACATACAAAGAACGCACAGGAGGGAACATCAGATCTATCTGTGAAGGTCAAACATGACTTGGTTCTATTGGGATAACCACAAAATTGTGGAATCTTAATCCACACAAGTTTCTCCACATAATATATATTCAACTCAAATTGGGACTTGGATTAGACATCCAAAATGGAGAAGGCACTACCCTCTTTCAACTTTCTGATCTAGAACTTGGCTCCACATTCACCGTGGAGGGGAGAAACTGTCTGTGTGATCTCAGATCAGAGACCAATGGCAGGAACCAGCCAGACTCTTCCCCCACTTTGACCTCCCACATGTCTTCTACTGCTAGACGGCTGAGAAATATGGATAAATGGACTTAATGCTTGATAAATTTTATTGTCTTTACCATAGAAATAAAATTTGAACCATGACTTAAAGACTGAGTCAAATTTTGACAAATGTAATGTGAGTAAAGCATATTAAAGGTCTAGAAAACAGAACACAAAGGCAGGAAAACCAGTGGTCTATAATGGAGAAACAGTCCCCATTGCCTCTATGGTTGAGAAGGACAGTTACTCTTCAAACATCTGTTCTTTTCTGGAGTTATAAGAACTTTTAGGCATAGGTTAACCTATCCAGAGACCCCATTGCGTAGTAGGATTGCATCTAGGAAATGTGAGAGAAGTGGGATGTACTTCTAAAAGGAAGAAACGTATCTTCCTTTCTCTTTTCTTTCATACAGAGACTTTGGGAAGCCATTATTTTTTGTCACAAACATGACAAAAAAGCATGACAGAACAAGATGGAAAAAAGTATAATCTCTAATATCATCAAGCTGTCATACCATTCCTGATTGATTCCAAGGTGGAGAAATGAACTATCTTGTTTTAGCCATAGTTTTTTTGGGGTAGCTTTTTATAGCAGGAAAACATGTATGTACCTCAAATAGCCTCATCTAGGTAATAATAGTTTTTTTCTCTCTTGGTGATATATTTTCAGCTATAAAGATTTTTGCAATGGAGACCCAATTATACATTTAAAGCTATAGTTGCAAAAAATAACCCTATTTAACTAAATGTCCAGTATCAGTATTGTAAATATATAGGTTACAGAATATTTTATTTCAGAGATATGGCAGAGGTTTTTAAAGATATGGCAGAGGTATTTCCTATGCTGTAGGAATGTTGTGCATATAACACAATGGTATAGGTGAAACAGAATAACCATCATGCGTTCATTGTGAAAAGCCTTATTTGAAAACACATCTGCATTATCAGTAACAGATGACAGTATTACATGATTGAAAATGGATAAACTGGAAAAGAACTTTAGTTGGGTAATAAGAATGGAGAAATATCTGATAATTAAAGAAAATGACAAAGTGAAATAAGGATCTCCTTCTCAGAAACCTTAGAGTGACATCTGCAAAATATGAGTCCCAGGTTTCACCATAGGTAACTATACCTCAGGGATAGGCAAAATCTTCTGTGTCCCTGATGTTGGAAGACTGGAGCAATCACATGGAACTACCAGGGAATTAAAAGTCAGCAGATAATACGTGGAACTCAACAGATTCTCCCATGATTTTGACCTTTGACAACAAACCAACAAACATAAAATTGTGAATTCAACACTATGGGAATAAGCTAAGTTGCATCATCTCTCATAGCTCTAAGTTCTCATCTACAACTTGAGGAGTGATGTGTAAACCTCTCACCTCAACTTCATTCCCACCACATAGTTATCACCATTATCCCAACCTCTTTTAGGTAACGCATTAATCAGTCATCTGTCACTATGAATGTCTGAAATAATCAATTTATAAATCAGTTAGTAGGTTTATTGTGATACACAGTTTTGGAGGTTATGGCTCTCTATCAGATAGGCCTACTTCTTTGGGGCTTTGATGGCCATGCTGGATGGCAATGGCAGAGTGTAGCAGAGCAAACTGCTCACCTCAGGGCCTAGAGCCAAAAGAAAGAGAGAGAGGAAAATCTGAGTTGCATCATATCCTTAGAGAGCAGATCCCCAGTGACTTAAGCCCTCCTTCTAGACCTCACCACCCAAAGGTCCCACCACCTCCCAATAGCACCATGCTGGGTACAGGTCACTGGGGAACACTTATTCAAACCATAGCAGGCAGTTGATGGGAAGATCAAACATTCATATTTATAAATGTTTAGATTATACATACCCCAAACCTGCATTATACTTCTTCCCTTGACTCACATGTAATGGTTCTATTACCCTCAAATCTTCCACAGCTTCTTCCCTTCACCTTCCTGAGGGAAATCATGAATATGCTGCCCCGCTCACATCTCTGGTAATTTTACCCTGAGAAATATCATTTACGCAAATAGTTGCACTTCTTTCTTCTTTTCTTTCATCCCTCCATCCTTTACCTCAATCTTCTTAAATAAAAAAAGAAAAAGAAAAAACACAATGTCTCTCTCTCTGTCTCTCTCTCCTCTCTCTCTCTCTCCTTCACACACACACACACACACACACACACACACACACACACACACACTTTTGTTGCATTTGTGAACAAACAGCAACTTCTTACAGAGATAATAATATGCCTCCATCCTAATAAAGGAAAACTACATGTTCTGAAATAAAATTAGAATAATAAAGAACCACTAGATCAGTATTCCACAAACCTCAGTGAAAAAGATCTTTTCTCTCTGAGAAGCTTATTATAAAGCATATTCTTGGGTGCTAGCCCAAGTGATTCTAATTCACCCTTTCTGGTTAAGGTCTAAAATTTTGAATAATAAATAATCATCCTGATGATTCTGATGCAGGTGTTCCAGAGGACACACTTGAGAAACACTATTCTGGATTGTAAATTTCATAAAGGCACAGGTATTTTCCAGAATGATGCCCAAACTTAGTACATACTCAAAAAATGTTTTTCTTGACTTTCCCCATCATTATCATATCAACAAATGTAAATTTCATTCTACCAGTTTCTCAAGTCTACATCTTTAGAGTCAATCCTCATTCTTCTCTTTTCTTCACTCTGTATCCAGCCCATCGGCAAACATTTCTGCACAAGCTACAAAATAAATCTGAATAAATATGACTTCTCAACATCTCCATCAGTATCAATTTCAAGCAAGTCATCAAATTTTCAGGCCCCAGACTCTTAACTGAACTTCTAGTTTACACGCTTATTTACTGTAATATGTTATCTAAAACTTAGTATCTTAAAACAAAATAAATTTATTTGCTTATAGTTCTGGAAGTCAGAATTCCAAAATTAGTATTTTGGCTAAAGTTAGGAGAAGGGATGGCTAGGTTCTCTGGAGGCGCTGAAGGGAGAACAAGTTTCCTCGCTTCTTATGGCTTCTAGAAGCAAAGACTGCATTCCTGGGCTCATGACCTCTTCCCTGCATCACTCCAAATTCTTATTTCCATCATATAACTTCCATGGTCATATTACCTGTGCTCTCCTGATTCTTTCTTATGAGGACTGTTGTGATTATATCAGACCCACCCTGATAATCCAGGACAATCTCCCCATCTTAAAAATTCTCAGACTCATTGCATACATAAGGTGTCTTTTGCCATACATGTGATATTCAAAAATTCTGGAGATTAGACATGGAGGGGACCTTATTCTGCCCAACACACTCCATTATAATAAATTCTTAGAACTGCTAGAATAAAATTCAGACCACTCCAATCCTGGGCTCCAAATCTCTTATCTGCTTCTCATTTTTACAGTACAAAATAGGAAGCACTTACCAAAGTCTTAAGGTCATTTCTGATCAGACTCTCTGTCACCTCTGCAGCATTATCTACCATGGCCAGTTCTTCACTTCCTGTGTTCTAGCTACATTGGCTTCTTCACTGTTCCTCAAATAAACCAAATGTACTTTTACCTCAAAGATTTTGTACTTACTCTACTCTCTTCCTGGAGTGTTTGCCTGCAGATATTTACAAGCATGGCTTTCTCAAATGTCATCCAATTGCAGATCCTGTGTGAGCACCCTGTGGAGACTAGTTCTCCACTCTCAGTCCCCGCCCTATGTTGCTATGTTATTTTTCATAGTATTTGTGTCTATCTGAATTAATATATATTTGTCTGTTTGCCCTCTTTCACCTACTGCTATGCCACATAGCACTTAGCCCATAAATATACTCAAATATTAAATCTTAAATAATAAATTTAGTAATAAATGTTGAATCAATGATTTCTATACACCCTTGTCATCAGATAACCTCTTGAAATCGTCACATTTGTTATTTTCTCATTCTTTTATCAGATATGAAAAGTCAAGGTAAATTATCATCTCTTTTTCACCATAAACCAGTATAATTTCCAATGCTTTTATTACAAATGCTTATAACAACATAAATAGGACATTATAGTTTTGCCTACATGACCATAGCTTCCATTTTTTTTTTTTTTTGCAGGAAATAACATTTCAAATTAAAATGAAGTGAGCTTCTCTCAATATTTTGTAGTATGTTCTGTGTGTAAGTTTAAAAGACTATTGGCATGTACCTGATACAAAAAAAAAATGCATGCCATGTATGTTTATAATTCACTAACATGTTTGAATTCATGGGAGGTTGCTCAAATAAACCAACCGTGATGAAGTAATGATAATAATATTTAGAATTACAGTAACACTTTACCAGCATTAATTACTGCTCACACTATCATTGCATTGTCATCTCTCCTTTACAGATTTGGAACCTGAGGGATAAGGAAGTAATTTGCCTAAGTCACTGAGGAACCTGGTGTTAAAATTAAAACTCAGTGATTCCTGGCTCTTAGAATGTGTGCTGCTACCACTAGGCCACACTCTGCTCTCCAGAGAGAAGATGTGTCAGCATGGAATTGTGCTGAAACAAAGATGTGAAATGGTGCAACTGCATTATCTACCGAGGTCTGGAGAAGAATCTACCTGTGTTAGCAGGAGCATGCAATAGGACCCCACTCTGGTTAGAAATTCTGGTGACTCTCCCCACAAAGTAAAGTTGGGGAAGACGAAAAATAATCGACGCCATTTAGAAAATGGTAGTCCATGTCCTGGGGGGAAAAAATTCACCAAAATTTCTTAATTTGGTTTGACCTCTAATAATATGAATAATTAAAGCTTATTTTTTACCTCTTTAGTCATCATCTACAAATCCAGCATGCATGTGGAAAACCTGATAAAATTCATTTATTTAATTTGAAGATTGGTGCTTACACAGAAAAAAAAAAAAGAGCTTAGCATTCTTTCCCATTTAGAGAGATTTAAGGCCTGTGCTCTAACTTAAGCTATTAAAATTATACACAGGCATGTTCCGCCTTTATCAAACAGCAACTCTTTGTACCTTTCCACTGGGAAGACACCCACACTTCTTTAAAAATAAGTTGGGAAAACATTGACTGTGAATGTGTTTTTGTTTTCCTAATGGAATATCAATGGGAGTTGTACACACAGATCAAGCTCTGTACACATATTATTATCTCCAAATAATTAATATTTGTGTATTATTTCCCTTGGGTTGGCTATACATGAATACAGAGGCACTGGTACGACTCATCACAAAATACAGTGTTAGCTGGTTCCAGGGGTGGCTTTCTAAATACTCCCTGCCAGTGGTTGAAGGGACCGAGGAAGCACCCTGCCGAGTCTTCCTCGGGGTGAATGTGCTAATTCTATCTTCTCCCATTGGGAAAGCAGCCAAAGGCAGAAGCAGGAAGGGCAGCACTGTGGTTCCTAGAGAGAGTAAGGTGCCAGCAGTCAGGAATGAGGAAGAAAAATGTGAATTTTATAAAATAAAGATAACAGAAACAATAATTAATACTTCAATCTTCCCATTATCCCTGAAGAGAGAAGTTTCCTTCCTAGGGCTGGCAGATAGGGTAACATCATGCAATTGCAGCCTATATTTGCTCTATGCATGGGGAAGAAAATAAAGGAAGTCACCAAAAGGATTTAAGTCATAGAGCGGAGTCCAGTGCAGGGACTACAATGACAATGACCTTGATACCTAGTAGAGTCTGCTTCACACTTCTGCAACACCTCACCAACTTGCCTGGCTCACTGCTCACCTTGGAAGTCTGCCCAAATTTAGCTTCTATTGTTTATAAGAAAACAGTATTTGAAAAAAAATTAAGAATCATGTAACATAATAATTTATATACATATACATGTTCTCCAAGATATTTTGTCTCTATGAAGTGGGAAAAGCAGATGATCCCTGAGGGAGATACTTAATCGAAAATCATCTTTTGGAAAAGAGAGAGTATATATGCAATGGCAAATCATCCTATCTTGTTGGAAAATATAACTAATTATTCCATGTAAGTTCATCTAAGCTGGAATGTATTTCTGAACATTAGGTTTTTCCATTGTGGTATAGAAAAAAAGAAAATATGACCCTGCAGAGCTATTTCTTAATGTTTACAATTAGAAAGGAAAGGTGAACATTAAATTTAGTTTGGAAATTACAATGATTCTTTAAACAGCTGAAAATTCAATTCACTATTATGAGAACACTAAATAGAATCTAAATGATCATTATGTATACAAATATATAAATGCCACAATAGAGGTGGCATTTTCCCCCTAAACATGTTGCTAAAAAGAAATCCACAAAATGAAGAAAAATAAATATAAAAAAGTTCTTTTAAATTGAAATTTCTCAGTTCCATGGTAACAATGCATTATAAAGTTAAATAGCAATCATGTGTATAATTAAAGCAGTAATTATATGTATATTTAGATCATCAATATACAGTCCTCAATTTGTTTAAAAGAAAACAGAAAACATTGCAAAGATGAAAATTTTTATAATGGTTTTCTTTAATTCTGAGCTTTAATCCCTGTCCCCAGTTGTAAAATATAAATTCTATAACTTAACTCCAACCTAAAATTCAGGAAAGAAAATATTTGGGAGGCAGAGAATTAATTCAAAGGAGGTAAAAATATTACCTGTGTCATATTTCCAAGGCAATTGAAGAACATCGGCATTGGTATTTGAAAGTAGAAATTATCCATAATTTTAGGCTTTTAAATGAAAAACTCTAAAATAGAGAGAATGCAAACTTGAAAAACTATCCACAGGAACTGAAATGTCTTTTCTTTATTTTGACCTTTTCTGTGTGATATTCAGAGCACCAAAGTCATACTCTGCATCTGCTAATTTGAAGCCCTGTCACTTCTGAAATCTTGGAGGGAGATATAGTTCTGTGCCCTAGCTCCATGGATTTGGGAATATAAAGGGTATTTCAAGACCATGAAACTAGACAAAGATTGCTGGAGTTTCCTTTCTCTGTGGAAGATGGTTCCAACAACCTTCACAGTGAGGACAATTTGACTGGTGGATCTAAAAAAAAAAATAGACTCCAGGAACAAACTCTCAAACAATATCTTATAAATGAAGAAGGATGGACAGACTTTGAAGCATGAGACCAGCATTCAAATTATGGCTCCTCAGGATTAATCTTGAGATTTTTGTTACTTAATATCTCAATGCCTCTGTTTCTTCCGCATCTGTAAAAATTTGGAAAATAGTAGGATGTATTTCACAAGGATTTCTGAAAGAATCAGATCAGATGGTTGTGGAAAGGTTTCGGCAATATAGCTTATTTCAATATTGCTAAATTTATGTTTGCTATCAATACTTCTACATTGAAATTTAGAATTTGCTTAAGCATAGTCATCAGGTACATTTCAGGATAACCCCATTATTTCTTTAATTAGTGGATTATTAGTATAGTATGAACTGATAAAGGATGATATAAAATTCAATATTGAAGATTCAATATAATATAATATAACAAATAATTTTAGACCTAGAAGAAACCTTACAGCTGTTGCAGCACAACTTGGTCAGAGCACAATTTAGTTGCAGCCCATAGATGAGAAGTGTCTTATCCCAAATGAAAGCTTTTTCTTGTTTTAAGTTCAAGAGTTATGTTTCTAAGACAAAATCTTAAATTATTTTTTTTTCTCAAAACCATAAGGGATCTGAGAGATGGTTGCTGTTTGGATTCTGAATTAACTCTTTCTACTCATTCTGTTTATATTAGTTGAAGTAATAAAATTCTCTATAAAATGACAGATATATTCAATTATTTAAGAATAAGAGATGGTACTTGTGAAATATGTGTGTTTTTATTACTGATGACAGATGATAGGGTACAGAACAAACAGCAGCCATGCCCACGGGTACATGAAGTTATTTTCAAATTCTTAAACACATCTGTAAAATATCTTTAAAAGGCAGAATTAATATTCCCACACAAATTGGAAAAGCAAAATTGTTTATAGCCTCCCTGGGGCTTTGATTTTTTCTATGAAATTTTCAATAGTTTTGTCACCAATTAAATATTAAAAATTATCACAGTTTATCCACATAAAAATGAAACTCAGTCCTTTGGATACCTTGCTTGCTTTGGAAAAAAAGATGACTATTTGCTTGCAATTGAGATGTCTATTTGCTTGCAATTGAGATATTATGTCTAATAGAACTATGGAGGTTGAATCATAGAGACTAATATCTCAGAGTAATCAGACAAACTGGAGAAGTGACAAAGTCCTCCTTCATTTCCTTTTATTATCCAGAGCTACGTTCTGTACTATTATCACATATTAAGAAGAAACATTATAATATTCTAATTTGAGGAAAAGTAAATACATGAATCATTTTATTTCAAAAACATAGAATATATAAATTCTGTATAAACAGAATACAGGAAGAAATTTTTGCTTCTAATGATTCTTAATCAGTGAATTAGAATCAGTAACAGTAGGTGGACTTTTGACATATGTGTTCTTCAAAGATTAATAAGGTAGAGACAAAACATGTAGAAATATGTGCCAAAGCCCCACAAACAGGCAACTCAAAGTATTCAAAAACAAGTCTTAATATATTTTCCTTTATCCTCTCCTTTCTTTTTTTTCCCCTCATTTCTTCTTATTTTTTCCTTTCTTCTTCTGTGCCTCTTCTTTCAAACCTTTCTCTTACTTTCTTTCAAAGTATCTATTGGATAAAGTTGAGTAACATACAGATGAGAATGCACAGATTCCAAGTAAAAGGGCAGTTCTCAAGAAGTTGTGTCAGGGAACAGAATCAATCTCTTCCTCCTTGCTCTGCATCCATGTGCCTTTGGAACCTTGAATGCTGGCCTTCCACACAAGTTCTGTGGAACCAATGTGCTGACAGTTGGGCTAAGCTTTGCTCATTTGAGATAACATGTACCTTGGAGATCCATTTTCTCCTAGCTGTGGGATTTTTTGGTTTTCTAGATGTTCTTCTCAGGAAATAAAGCCTGGGAACAAATAGACAAAAAAAGGAGATTGATCATTATCAGCAGCTAAGTAAAAATCAATCTAAGGACCAGTGGCATAAATTAAAAAGAAACTTGAAAGAAAAGTACATAAAAGTCAGGAAAAATAAACGTTCTAGGATTTAGTGCCCCAGTGGTCATTGCCCTTATTTTCTGAAAGAATATAAACGAAAGAAAAAACTATTGTCATGGTTTACAACATGCTGTGTGAGAGATTCTTAACATTTTTTTAAAGAAATTTTATTTATTTTTTAGGTGTAGAAGGACACAACACAATGCCTTTATTTTTATGTGGTGCTGAGGATCAATCAACCCAGGTCCCGCCCTTGCTAGGCGAGTGCTCTACCACTGAGCCACAATCTCAGCCGATTCTTTACATTTTATAAACCAAAACTGCCTAAGCTCCTGATTTCCTGCTATTCTCAATAAATGTTAAGAATAAGGGTGGTGGGAAGGAAAGTTATGGCATAGTAAAACAGTTTACAATTAGTACTAATAACAATGCCTGGCACGTAGTAAATGCTAAATAAATGTTTATAATTGCTTGTCACCATAGGGACAGAGCAAGTTCCTGGTGCCATACTGTTCCGTTGGACATTGATTCAGTGTCAGCTCCATGGTTGTACATGGAGAAGAATATAAGGAGCTAGCTTTCTCACTGTAAGATAAAGCTTCTCATGCTCTGTTGGGACAAGATTCTTAACCAGCAGGCACTCAGAGGGTAATTCAAACACAGAGAATGGGAAATGGAAAATTATGAGGGGAAGTGTATATATATGGAGAGGGGTGGAGAGAAAGCAAAAATGACATTTTAAAGTATGCTAAATACAGAATAGTATCTTTTCTACTTTTTTATATATGTGAGAATTGTAAGAATATCTCAAATACTTCTTAAACTTTAATATTTTAGAAACTAAAACATTGCCTTCATGGGCAAAAAGATAGATGATAGATAGGGGACAATATTTTATATATATTGATATAGGGTATTGTAAAATAAAATTCTGGCATTGGTTGTAGGAATTTAGTGATATCATGATATCAGGCAGATTAAGCCTCATTTTTAAAAGTTACTTAGTTACCTTCAGGCAGAGGATGGATGAACACATCTTGGGATATGACATTTGTAATTGCCCTAGTATATTTCCTCAGTAATGGCAGATTGAGCTTAGTCTCTTTGGAGAAAACCTTTTCAAAGAAAATAGAAAAGCCTCAACTCCAAGCAAAAAAAAAAAGAAAAAAAAAATACATGAGTGTGTGTGTGTGTGTGTGTGTGTGTGTATAAACATAATGTAAATATATCTATATATAATATGCTTAACGTATACAAAATATATGTATCCTCAAATCAGTTTTTTCTTTTATTTAATCAGCAAAGGGTTGTACCTTCTATTGTATGCTAGTCACTACTCTTAAATCTACAAATAAAATTCTTTAAAATAAAAAAAAATTCAGTTTAAAATTTATTTGGTCACACGTTCCATATAGTTAAAAAGATCTCCTAAGACTGGTATGGACTGTCCCTTTGGAGAAGCCCAGCAGTCTCTGAAAACAGCACATGAAAGGGGCATAGCTAACCACGGAGTCACTGTCTTTGCTTTGGCCAACCCTGTGTTGATCATATAATAATAACAAGAACAACACATCATCATGACAATATCGAAGTTGAATCATCATGACAATATCGAAGATTCTTAATTGGTGAACATTTTCAGACAGAACTAAAACTCAATAAGCACCATCAAGATTGAGGCTGAATTTGTAGCAATGGATGAAAAGTGCTGGCACCTTGAAGGTATGTGCTCAGGTGAGGCCGGACTTTCTTGGAGAACACTGACTAGATCTCTTTCAGGCAACAAAACTTTAGCTTCAGACAACATCTTTTGATTATCTTTTTCAATTTCATACCTTCCCCAAAATCGCAAAAATAAATAAATAAATAGGAAGTGAACACAAAAAGAGGAGATGTAAACAATTATTTAAGACTCGAATATTTTGAAGTCTCTCTTTCTCACATGCACACGCACACACACATACACACACACACACACACACACACACACACACACACCAAACCACAAACAAAACAAAGTAGGAAGGAATGTAGAGAAATAAATAGGAAGTGAACAGAATTCTTGTTCTCCAATTGAAATATATAGAATTTGGAAATTAAATAATCAAGGTAAAATCCATAAGTTTTGTGATAATTTTTTTCTTGGTCTTTTTTTTCCTCATCCTTGGTTTCCTCATTTGCCTAAATTAGGCTAAAGGTATTTTAATAGCATTTATAGGAATTAAAAAGAAAGTATGACAAGGGCACTGGCAACCACCAATGACAGTGGTTATCATTATTTGGCCAGAGGTTGTATCTACTTCAAAGAAAAATAAAAAAGAGGAGGATCCATCCACTACTATTTTTTTTTTCAGAAAAATGGGGTAGATACAGTAGAGTTGGCATATTATTTTTTCCTGTGTACCTATATAGACATAAATTTATCACTTACAATCCATAGTCTAGCAAGTAACAAGCTAATAGTATCTGGACATTAAAAACCATGAAACTTTTTCATCTATTTGACTTCAAAGTTCACTCATGTTGTTTTAAATTTACACTAATCTGCTGTGTTAATCACTTGGGCTTTTGAACACTTTTGTAGAAAAAGAATTTTACAGAAGATTTGCATCTTACCCTTTAGATCCTTTTGTTAATTTTAATTCATTTTAGAAAATGTCTAAAGTCTTTAATGAAGTACTATCTTCATTTATTAGTTGTACTATAATTTGGTGAACAGCAGTTTAACATACGGGGATGACATAATCAATTATAATTGTTTTAGAAATGTTTTTATCTTCATTTTTTTTTAAAGCTCCAAGGTAATAATAGCACTTTTCATCAGCAAAGTACCTTACAAAGGTGAATGAACAGGAAAGGAGTTTTCTTTGGTGGTTCAACAAAAAACAGAGTTCAGAGAACTGAGTTTTATTTCGTCTCCTCTACAGGCTGCAGTGATTCTACATACGTCAATTTCCATGACCTGCACTCTTTGTGTATGATGTCTCTGGCCTTAAGAATGCTCAAAGAACGACTTCCTCCCTGCTCTGCAGTGAATAGTAAGATAATTCCCTTTCATGCATGTCATCCTATTTCTTACTGTCCTTTTAATTTTCCCAGGTTGGATCCTTCTCAGTACTGCAGATATGGGAGAAGCAATAATGATGAATTTTAACCTAAAGTAAATGGTCCCAATTTGGAGACAGAAAAACATGAGTTCAAATTTTGATGCACTCTTTAATTAGCTTCATGGCTTTGAGAAAATGACCTCACTATTCTGAACTGTTGTCATGCATTTAAAAAATGGTGCCATCAGTTTCTCAGGATTGCTGTAAGTCTATTAAATGATATTTGATATGTATTTTATCACCCATCTAGGCTTCTGATTATTTTCTTCAGTTTTTAAAGTCTTTACTAACACCCATAAAAAAGCCTCCCATCTTGCTGCTATAAAAATAGAAAGTCTTCACACTTTGAACCACTGGCACTGAAATTTCTACCACCAGTTCCCAACTCCTCTCCCCCAAATCCAGACAGACAGACATTACATACACGCACATGCATGCACACATGCATAGCTTCTCCTTATCTTTATGATCTTATTTCCTATAATCTCGTTCTTTCTCACTGACGCCATTTAGCCACACTGGCATCTTTTCATCCTCTGAAAAGCAGAATAACTCCTGCCTCAGAACCTTTGCACCTGTTTGTCATTTTTCTGTTCTTTCTCCAGAAAACTGACTCTGTCACCTCCTTCAGATTTTTGCTTAAATGTTAAAACACAAGTGAGTTCTAGAACCATGGTATTTAAAATTGCCATCTGTTCTCTATTTCATCCTTCCAGCACTACCTATTTCTCTTCCCAGCTTAATTTTTTTCCAATGTGTATTGTTTATTATTTTATATCATACCAAATCACCTCAAAACTTAGTAACTTAAAACAACAAATACAAGTTTCCACATTGTTAGTGGGTCAGGATTCCTGACATACCTTAGCTAGATTCCTATAGTTCCATCTCTCATGAGATTGCAGTCAAATATATGCTAGAGCTGTGGTCTTATGCTTATCTAAAGGTGAGCCTGTAGAAAAATATGATTTCAAATTCACTTATTGTTAGCAGGATTCAGTTCCTATAGGGTGTTGGACTGAGGTCCTCAGTTCTTTGCAGACCACTGGCCAGAAGCCTCTTTCAGTTTCTTTGCATAAAACAACTTGCAACACTGTTTTTGTGTATTTTTAAAAAATAATAAAATCAATAATAATAATTAAAAAAACTTGCAACATGGCAGCAGGATTGCCGCAGAAAAGGCAAGCAAAAGAATGAGAATATTCAACATAAAAACCACAGTATATTTATAACCTGTGCCCTTAAGCAATATTGTTACTATATTTTATTTATTAAAGCAAGTGACTAGTTCCAGCTCATACACAAAAGGTTGAATACAGGGAATGAGAATTATTAGAGGAACTTACCTACCACACCATGATAGTAGTGAGTGTTGTCTGTTTTATGTACTACCATGTTCCAAGAGTTGAGAACAATGCTTAGCACACAATATGGTTTCCACACCCATTTGTTGAATACATGAGAATGATCCAAAATCTGCACATAGTTACTACTTAATAAATGATGGCTACTATTATAAATTCCTGATTATGCTTTCTTGTACTCACATCTTACATTATATTGAATTTGAATTTCTTTGATGCTAATGAATTAGACAAGAAGAAAGAACACAATGTTTTCATATTTTGGAGACAATAAGACCCCAATGATTAAGAAACCTGCAAACAAGAGGAAGAACAGAATGTCTACATGAAAAAAAAAAGTGAGACCAATAGGAAGAAGATTTAAAGGTTGATAGTATTTTATAATATTAGAATCTGTAGTAGAAGGCTTTGTTGGAAAATAAGTATAATCAGGACAAGGGGGGACTGTGGTTTATGAATAAGGTCTCATTTGTGGTTTCCATGACTAACGTTCATGGAAAATTGTTGATTGTTTCCAGTTATCCAATTCTGTGTTTCTATTATTTTCTATTGTGGAGAACACTGAATTGCTATTAATGAACCAGTAGCCACTCCTAAAGACTATTATACTTCATCAAAGAAGTTTTTGCCCTCCTATAGACATAGTTTACTACATATTTTGTGCCTTTCAAGACCGTTGAACTGGGGAAATCATGTGAATTAGAAATTAGCAGTAGAAGAACATCCATGGCAGAAAGAACATCTCATTCCCATTTGAAGCTAGGTGAGATTCAACTGAAGAAAAGTGCACAGTTTGAAGAGCTTAACAACATCTGTTTCTCTTGTTTCTAACTGTTCTTGTGAGTTAATGAATAAATGCCAGGTGCTTAAGAAGAGGAACTGCCAATAAGCTCTGACAAGAAATGGGTGCTGTCCTTTATGGTACCTGTGCAATGAAAGAAAGTCTGGGTGTCCATCAAAACTGGCATAAGAGAAAGTGGGAGAAGTCCCTAGGTACATGGCACCAGTCCTGTGAGAGACATTCTGTGTTGATCCAAGACAGCAACCCCCGAGTTGAAGCTAAGAAATTAAACCCGAGGATGGTTCTGTGATATGATTTTGATGGAGTAAAAAAATGATCACCTTTGTGCTTCCATTTTGGTTTAATTTGATTGTGTAGTTATTACTTATGTTTATAGTCTGATAACTTCTTATTTATGTTATTCTGGAAAAAAAGAAACATTTGTTTGTTTAGGAACTAACATATATTTTTTGGTTATACTGGAACTAGAACCATTTAAAGGTCTTGGTATCAGATCAAGGTCATTTTGCCTCCTGTGTCCAGTAACCACAAGGTATAGACACTAAAGTTTTGGCTAAAGGAGAAGAGTACAATTGGGTGTCATGGTGGAACACTTACTTTTGGGGGGTCTCTGGCTATAGGGAGTCAGCTGCACAAATATGTCCACTTCAGAGCTAACCTAGCCTGTATGAAAGCTTTACCTTGGAAGAAGTGGGAGCCCTCACCCTCTGAATGGGAGGTGGAGAGAGCTGGTGAGGAGGAATTCTGCACCACTTCCTCTCTCCTGATTCTAAGAGGGAACAGAGAGGCTTGCTCTCATAGACTTGCCTTCCTTCAGGGAAACAAATGCCTTGAAGAGATTAAGTGAAATTTCTTGGAACTATACAGCTTATTAACACCAGAATCATAATTTTAAACAAGCAATCAGGAAGTGCTAGGGGAAAAAAATATTTAAATAATCACATCCAGAATAAAAATAAACTACTCTTTACCAGTCATGAGATTAGAAGGATGACACTTTTTCTTTGATGTGAGCTAGAAGTTAAACTGATGCGTGTATGAAGAGAATACACTTAGTTTCTCAGCAAACAATTGAGATATTAGATCATTTTAATTGTATTAAAATTGCTCCTATGTAAGCTGCAATGGCATTTATACAGGAGCAGAAGACTCAAAAGTATAAGAGCTTGGGAGTTGAAGGCTTTAATTAGAAGTGAAAAACAGGAACCTTAATGTACTATCCCTTTTAGAATACATCTTATCTTCAGTTAATTTAGAATTAGTAGATTTGCAAAAGAATGAGACAAATATGGTTAGGCTAGAGGTAGCAAAAAAGTGTAAAAACAGTCAGCAAAAATATGCTAAATAAAAGCTGTTATTTACATTAGCACTTAACGGAGTAAACAAGAAAGAAGATTGTTTTACTAATAAAGACAAAGGTAACAATGCAGTTGTAACAATTCAGGTTTTTTAAACTATATTTCAATCATTTAGGAGGCATTATGAAAACTGCTGTAAACCAAATATAAACAACTGTGAAAGCAAAGATGTAGTGTCATATCATGGAGAGAGTGTTGAAATAGAAATGCCTGGCC
This sequence comes from Callospermophilus lateralis, assembly GCF_048772815.1. Classification (NCBI taxonomy): domain Eukaryota; kingdom Metazoa; phylum Chordata; class Mammalia; order Rodentia; family Sciuridae; genus Callospermophilus; species Callospermophilus lateralis. The sequence continues at coordinate 40,949,573 of NC_135307.1, read as the reverse complement.
TTGACATTTCTGTTCAGCTGGGCCTCCAGCTTCTCCTGAGACTCAGGGAAGGGTGCCTTATTTCTCAGTGCTACTGTTTTCTCATCTGCAAAGCACAGCCCTCTAAATCTAAGCTATATATAACTCCTAGACAACTTATGTATTCTGATATGTAGAAACCTGTAAAAAAAAAAAACTAAATACTTTTTCTATATGAATTTGTTTAATTCTGCTACTTCCTCCAAAAGATAAGAACATGAAAGTTCCAGCATACTAAACCAATCAAAGGATTATTGCTCTTTTGGAAGTGAGGAATGAACACTGCTACCTCCCATCCACTCTCCGACCCTCACTTGCTCCACCTCGGCAGCTTCTAAAAGGGGTTGCACAAAATCCCATAGCTCTGTTGATCACAGTTGAAACACATCCATCTTCATGATTCTAACAGCTGGATATTTGGAATGATCCAAATGAATGTTTCTTTCTGCGTTCATTCAGTTGTGTTTTTTTTTTCATGCATACAGTTTTAATAGAATGATAATTTTAAAGCAAATTAAATCATAAAAGGTATTGTTGAAATCCAAGTTTCAGTAGTCACTTTGTTACCTTCACAATCAAGAGGTAAGTATGAAACAAAACTACTGATTTTGAAGCTGTGTTTCAATTTGTTGCATAAGACCAAATAATGAAAATCTTCAATAGGTATTTCTTTCTTTTCTTTCCCCCAAGGTGCTGGGTGTTGGATTCAGGCTTTGCACAAATGGTAAGCAAGTATTTCACCCGTGGGTGAAATCTCCAGCCCGGCATTTGTATTTTTAAAGAACTCAAGCCAAAGGAAGGCTAAGTGACACTAAAAAACACTCCACACTAATAATTACAAGACCTGGATTCTTGGGTTCTAGTCCTGGTTTCTTCATTAATTGCAGAGCTAGTTTTGAAATCTTTCCATAATCCATTCCCTTCTATACAAGATGGGAATAATATACAATAGATAGGCTTAGTAGAAGAAACATTTCTAGGTAATCACTGGAGTCAGGGCCCATGACCTCTTTGGTTATTTCAGAAAAGGTGTAGTTTATTCATTGTTGCTGTTGATAGAAAGAAAATGATAGAGAGAAAATACAGCATTTTTTTTGTCAATAGATTTCTTTTAGGGAAATTTCATGTACCTCTCTGAACCAAGACTGATTCTTGCCTTTGTGAATGTGTCACTGAGAAAAAACATGACCATTGACTATCAAATGAATCCAAAACCTGAGAATGTACCTGAGAATAACAACATGTTATGAACATGGACTCTGAGCCCATATATGTCTGATGGGAAAACATGAAATTATAAGATTTTATTCTGCATGCAAATTTTTAATATTTTTTTAAACAACTCCTTCATATGTTCTTCAGCCCCTTCACTGCTGCACACCCTGCAAAGCCACCCTCCTACCCCTGCTACCTCACTTTCTTCAGTTTTACCATTGGACTTTTCCAGTTCTTTTATCAAGGCTGAACTTGGTTTCTGGATCTTTTGCACCCACAATGACTTTTTCTTACCTTTGCCCACATAGTGAATAGGATAAGTTATGGACATGTAATTATACTAATATGTGGATAATGTCTAAGTCAGTTAAAAAGAATGAATTCATATCCTATTAGGGAAGGAGCTATTAGATGAGTAGCAGCCAAGTGGGTGTTGACATTCTTACACTTCCCTACTTTAGTCCCAGAAAATTAAGATCATCAAAAGAGAACACAGTTTGGCTGTCAGTACTGAATTATTACTCATGTCCTGACCAATTCTTCTTTGTGTAACATTCACTTTGTTATAATTATGACTAAAGGAACGACATCACATTAGCAATCTTTTTATCTCATTAAAAGTATTTTCAGCTAAATTCCTTAAAATTGTTTCAATGTAAAAATTAAAGTTATTTTGATTATATCAATGACATCTTTGTTACTTGAAAAGTATCAAAACAAAAATTCCTAAACATTAAATATGTTCTTTTATTCAATTATAGTGAAAATTTAACATATCATTATATTCATTTTTGAATGTACACAGGATCTTCCATCATGTTTTCTATAAAACACTCCATAAGATGATATATTGACTGTGTTTTATATAAATAATTCAGTTGCAGATACAAAGGAAAAAGAAATGCATTTAATACTATGGTGATTTTATTTATATAATGAAACTTCAAATGAAAAACTGTAATTTATTGTCTTCCACAACGAATGACTTGCTTTTGTGAACAAATAACTATAAAGTACACTGCATGAACTTTGACCAACTTTTTAAAACTTTTACTCCATTAGGTTCTGAATTACAATGATTTAAACAACTATTGGCATTAAGAAGAAACACAATGATTGATGTTAAAGACAAAAAGAATTATGAGAGTAGAGCCAAAATCTGAAAATGAATATCGTCCTGTGCATTCACTGATTTCCATTGTTATCTAACTCAGTGTCACTATCAATATAGAGACAATGATAAAAACATGGAAAAACTGTATCAGACTTTAGTGCAAATGTTGGCCAAAATTGGGGTTACTCAGCTTGACCTAAAAATCTCACTATGACCAAACCTTGAAAAGATTCCTGGATTCTTTGCTCTCCATCTACTTTAAGGCAAATTTTCCTGACACTGCATTGTTTTTCATCTCATTCTACCCTAATGATATCACATTTTCATGTCATCCTTTCTTGGTTCTCACATCTACTAGGCCATTATAATAGTTTATTCAAACATGGCTGTATAATCTGAATACACCCAGGAAGTGTACCCTATTTAGGTGAATGGAAAAGAAATTAGCCACCTAGTAGATATATCACTTCTGAAGAACAGCATCTGCTAAATGGTGTTCTCTCTTCTAATTTCATGTTTTCAGTCAACTCACATAAAAGATAAAAAGCATATGCATTCCACTAGTCACCTTGAAATAGAATCTTTAGAGGACAGCAGCAGTTTTACACTTGCACTATTCAATGCAGCACCTAGCACTTCTTGGGTGCTTAATAAATATTGAACAACCCAGCAATCAAGCCCTCCAGGCAATGGCTGCAGTTGTTAGTCGACACATATGCAGACTGTACACAGTAGGAATTGCCAATCAAACAGCCTGATCTGAACACACAGAAAATAGCAGAGACAATAACAGCAGCATCACCTTCAAGTAAAAAGGACAATCTATATGTATATATTGTGCTACGTATGAATTTAAAAGTATTCATGGTTTCCTTTGCATTCTACTGTGCATTTACATAACTCACTGCATGTGAAATTAGCCAAATGCACCCTCTTCAGTGAATATATTTAACAAAAGGTCAACAGTCTCAAATCCTTTCTTAAATAAATAATGCATTTGCCTGAACTAAATCCAAACTTACCCTGGGTGCAGGATATCTAAACTCTTTCTGTCATCAAATGTGGAATTTCTTCCAATTCCACAAAATTAAAAGGACTCACTCATGAAATCCACAAGCCAGAGTCCATATTATAAAATATGTCTTTTCGTTCACAAGTCTAATTAAGAATTAAACATGTAAACTTTCTCTATAACATAGGATAGTCACTATGAATCTTAAACCTTTGTAATTAAAAACTCTCATTTGGACTTGAGACAATTCAGATGCCATTTAGTAAACCACTTCATTGTCCTTTTTGAAAGATCTTTCTGATGGGCAGGAAGAGTTAATGAATCTCCAAATATCCCTAATCTTTGTGTGAAGATTTAGCTTTTCCTAAGGGATCTGACCCAGTTTTTAAAAATAAAACTCAAACCCCATGTAAAAAGTAAGATAAATGAAGACCTGACTCCTGAGGTGTTGGGAAAAGCCTTATCGTTTCCCTTCTCACCTACATTTTCCTGTGATCCTTGCTCTTGTGTCAACCCTTTAGTGAATACTGCTTGAGCTGCTTAAAATTATACATTCAATGTCAGCTTTATGCTCTAAGGAATATTTAATGTGAGACATCATTCACTTTTGCATAGAAATTAGCTCTGCAGTGTGAAAACTGGCTTCAGGTGAATTCTACTTTAAAGAAAAAAAAAAAGAGGCAAGTGAGAACAGGAAGAACCTCAGAACAAGCACCACACTCACAAGAGTCTCCATCTGTAGCTGCAGGGTCCAGTATATTCAGATTGTCTGATATGTGGATCAGTAGTCTGTTTACCTTACAAAGAATACATCTGAATTAGAAAGAATATGAGTCTTGGTATATCTCAGGCATTCGTAGAATTTTTTTTCTTCCTTTAAACCTTGGGAATGGGAACATTGTGAACTTGACATGCCCTTTGACATTTAAGAAGGCACTGAAAACACAGCATAGTAAAGAATTTGTCTTTTATTTGCTCTTTAAAATATATCTTGATGCACTCTTAGTTCTCTTGACCGGCAGACAATATTGAGTCATGGCACACAAACATAGCACTTGACTGATTTAGATCATTTATTCAATATTTACTGAGCACTTGTGATGTGCTAGGCATTAGCAACAGATGCAAAGTGTAAATGAAGAAGATATGCCCCCTCCTGCCTTAAGGAAACACACTCCAAAAGAAGAAAGAGACATAGATTATTGCAACACAATGTGGGGAAGGCTAAACTAGAGACATGAACAAAATATCTTGGAAATGACAAGAAGGGAGAAGTTAATCAGGACTGGCAAGTAAGGAGACAGAAAAAGTAGGTTTTAATAGATTTAAAACAATGGGCAAAGTGGAGTGCACATTTCCAGGAAAAAAAAAAAAGAGAAGTTACTCATATCATCTAATTCCTTCTCTACAATCCTTTAGAACATTCAACTCTAGGGCTACACAGATTTTGCACTCAACTGGATGGGAATACAGAGTTATTCTTCACTCTGAAAGATAAATATTCTGCCTGGACAATTTCATACCATATACATGAATCAACTTGCCACACTATAGCCCATAAATATGTACAAATATGATATGTCAATAAAAAATTTAAAAATAGAAGTAAAAGATAAGAGTAAAAATACTTAGGGTATTTCTCTATGACTTAACATTAATTCATTTACCATTCAATCAGAGGTAGATTTCTACTTCCCTAATATCAGCAAAAATTAAAGAGACCCCTTGAAACTTGAGGTTCCAAAAATCTGTTAAGGGCAATTGTGGAGAGGTGCACTGGTTGCAAGGAGAACATGAAAGAAGGACAATTGGTCCATCTAGGGAGGTATCAGAGAAGGAAGGAGTCTTAAAACATATAATATCTGATTCTTAGAGATAAGAAAGAACTGTAATTAGGAATGACATAGAATCAATGTCTAAACTAATACAGAGAAGCACAGAATAGTTGTATGCATGCTAGGATCTTCAAAAACCTTAGCACCATGACACATAGGGAGGAAGGTAAGGGAGAGGGATAAACCTGAAATAAAGAAATGTTTGGAAAGTATGACATGCTCTGGAAAGAGCTGGATGTTAAATTCTGGACAGAGGGGCAGACATTTAGCAAAAGAGAAAACAGACCTCAAAAGTTTAGTCACTGAGCATGGCTGCGGGAGGAATATGTAGCAGGGCCAGAAGTCAGATCCAGATGTATTCTCTTCCAGAGCCACACTTGACCATTACTCCACAAGTGACATTCCTGGAGTGAAGGGCTAGCTTCCCCTTTCATTCCTCTTGTTATACTTTATGATATAGTGAGAGAAGCAGCAGAATGAGGGGACAGTGGGGGGTGGAAATTATCCTGCTCTGCCAGGATGTTCTGAGGACTACAAAGAGGGCAGATGCACAAGGGCTGGGAAGAAACATGCTACACAAGTACCAATGTGATACCAGAAGCCAGGGATTTTATTTTCCTGCTAAAGCAACAGAATATTATGAAATTAAAGTCATAATTGAGCACAGAATACTAATAGGTGCCGCTGGATAACTCACTCAGTAAACAAAGAAGATGACAGAGAGAAACGAAATAGAATATAGACGGCATGACAACCCAATATGCGTCCCAGATCATTTGAGAGGAAAAGCGTGGGTATAATGTTAGCTTAAAGTGTATAAAATACTGCTTCTCAGGGGGAAATTATTTTTATTCTCAGCCAATGATATAATAAGAAATATTGGATTTAAGTTAATAGAGAACAATAGCCTACATAGTAGAAAATATTTTAACAAAATATCAGCTGCAAAATAGCAAAAACTTTGATATACATGAAAGAAAAAAAAATCACTTAGAATTTTTCAATTTATAGTTTTTCAGACTAATAGGCTATCCGCCACACATTCTACAATTCTTGAACATTCAGTGAGGACTGATGCACACTGGGTGACTGCAGCCCTTTTGCTATAAGTTTTCAATGATGTTCTGACATCATATCAAGTTTCACTAAAATACTGTCCAGGAAAATGGTTTACTTCACTCTTTGAAAGAGCAACATTGTGCCAATAATGGCCGACAATTGATGGAAACCGGGATTGCTCTCCAACACAAAAACAACCTGCCCTTCCCTTTTCCTTGGTCTCTGAATGAAATGTTTGGGGGGCGAAGAATGTGTTGAAGTTAAAACAGTAATTAAAGAATCTGCAAGTACTACACATGGCTTTTGAACTAATGCTAATAACATATCTTCTGTCCAGTAATTGGTTAGAGTCAACATCTGAAAGAGGTAAAGTCAGTGTCTATCTGGGAATTATAGGAGTTTTAAAACTTCTGATTTGAATACAAACTGTGTTATTAATCTGGAGTTTAGCAAAGAGAAACACACCTGAAATCAATTTGCTATGGATGCATTTGAAAATGGAATGACAATTCTTAGAGACCATCATCTCAATCTGTGCATACATACATATTTATCAATTTCTTTCAAAAAATTGCAGGTGTCACTAAAAGAAATTTATATTTTGGCACTGATCATAATCATTTAATAATTCTAACATGTTATATAAAGTCTAAGTCAACTGGACTATAAATTGTTCTTAAAAATAGTTAGAGTGTCTACTATTCCAACAATATTTTAGGGACAGCAGAGCATAAGATCAATTACAAGATGTTATCCACATCCTCAGGGAACTTTTAAAAGCAGAGGAAAAGAACTGATTGCATTTAAAGGTTTTAATATTAAGTAGTACAAGTGATTAATAGAGAAAATAAGAGTCAGCAAAGGAATAAAGACAATTCTTTGCAATCTGATTCACAGTCAACATGTAATGATCCTGTACATAAAATTTGATCCTGTACATAAAATATCAAGAAGACCTGTTTGCCAGAGTATGATCACTTTCCACATTGCAAGGAAGGCGTTTTGTATCCTTTCCTCTCTCTAAAACCATTTTTATCCACAACTCTAAGTTGCTAACCCAGATCCACTTTTTATTAAGTAAATAGAAATAGTCATAATTAAAATCACCCTGAATCCCCTGCTTATAACCATATATAACTTTCCATTGTCTTAATATAGAATCCAACCTTCCACATGGCCTACAAGGCTGCAGATGATCTATTACTAGCCTGCTTCTTCCTCCTCTCCATATACCTCTCCTTGCTTTACACTCTGCACTCCAGCCTCCTTTATCCACTTTGGTTCTGGCATGGGTCTACCTCCGTAAGACACGCCATCTTATGACTTTGTGTCTGCAGTCAAATAACCCCAAGCATCCCTGGCCTAGACTTTCTCAAGGTTGGCTTTTTCTCATCATTCAGTTCTCAGCTTAGATGTCAATCTTAAGAAGGACCTTCCCTTACCTTGAGTTTGGTGCATGGTGAGAGATAGGGGCCTAATTTCATTTTATTGCATATGGACTTCCAGTTCTCTAAGCACCATTTGTTGCAGAGTCTATTTTTTCTCCAATATATGTTTTTGGCACCTTTGTCTAGTATGAGATAATTCTATTTATATGGGTTTGTCTCTGTGTCCTCTATTCTATACAAGTTCTACAAGTCTATTTTGGTGCCAATACCATGCTGTTTTTGTTACTATTGCTCTGCAGTATAGTTTAAGGTCTGGTACAGTGAAGCCAACCTGCTTCACTCTTTTTGCTAAGAATTGCTTTGGCTATTCTAAGTCTCTTATTTTTCCAGATTAATTTCATGTTTGCCTTTTCTATTTCTATGAGGGATGTTATTGGGATTTTGATTGGAACTGCATTAAATCTGTATAGTGTTTTTGGTAGTATGGTCATTTTGACAATATTAATTTTGCCTATCCATGAACCAGGGAGATCTTTTCATCTTCTAAGGACTTCCTTAATTTCTTTCTTTAGTATTCTGTAGTTTTCATTGTAGAGGTCTTTCATCTCTTTCATTAAGCTTATTTCCAAGTATTTTATTTATTTATTTTTGGAACTATTGTCAATGGGGTAGTTTTCCTCATTTCTCTTTCAGAGGAATTGTCAATGATTTACAGAAATGCCTTTGATTTATGGGTGTTGATTTTATATATTCTGCTACTTTGCTGAATTCATTTATTACTCCTAGAATTTTTCTGGTAGAATGTTTTGAGTCTTCTAGGTATAGAATCATATTATTGGCAGTCTAAAGAAGCTCCAGTGGACCACTTTTAACTAAGCATTTTCTACCACACAAACTTATCATATTTTCTTTTTAGTACTACAGCTTTTTAAAACTATCTGGGTTTTATATTTACCTTTGTTTGTACTGTCCTGTACCAAGAGAAGGGAGGTTCCATTAGGAAAGGAACTTTTCTGAGATTTCAGTGTGTCACCCTTTGCATGGATCATACAATGTATAAGTAAAAGAGTAGAAAAATCTTAAAAGTAAATGTTCAAAAGAGAGATGTGAAAAGTCTTTAGGTGAATCCTTACCTGAAAGCTTGAACAGTATTTTAGGCTCCTAAACCTGATATTCAAATACAGAGAAAATTCTCCATTGTTACTGTCAGTTATATGTATGGTTACCCTATAGCATTAGACAAACCAGTTTTTCTGTAGTGGGAGTTGACAGATAACCTGAAAGGTTAAAGAATATCTATAAAATGATACTGACTCTAAATTACATTTCTACCCATTAATTTTACATTCATGTATTTTCAGTCATATTTTCTACTGTTCAGTTGGTCGAAGTTACATCATTCAGTAGTAAAGTTGTGAGCATCATGCAGCATAATCACATATTCCTAAGTATGCCAAAGAATGCAAACAACCCTGAGTTACTAATGTTCTTTTATTATAGAACCTAGCAACCAATAGTATGACATTCCTCTAAGTCCCTAAGGAATAAGAAGATTCTAATTTACCTGAGCTCTGCTATGGAAAAGCTAAAAGAGAATATTTACCATTGCAATATATACTAGAATTTTGTGCTTTTCTTAATAGATGTAAAAAATACATTCAGTGAAATATGTATTTATTTTAATGATTCTTAATTTAATTTTGAATATTTCTTTAATGTGAGCTTTGGGAAAGTACAAATAAAATCTAAAGAATTCAAATTAGAAGTAGTCAAGATTACTAAAATAATTCTCCACACATTTTTTGCACACATTTAAATTAACATGAATCTCAGCAATAGCTTTGAAAAGTGAGTACCTCTTAAGAGACTTTTAGTTACTTTTAGTACCACTCTCTGGGTTCTTATAGCCACTTTAAAATTAAGGTGAGTTGGGGAAAAACTCCTACCATTCTTGAAAAGAAGCTTTTTAAGTAAAAAATCTTTTTTTCTTTTCTTAATTTTATTCTTCCAGCTACTTTCTTTAATGTACTTACTGATATAATGCAAGATAATGTTGCTCATAAGTTCTGAACATGTAGTTATGGACTGATAATTTTGTAGGTTAGAACATTCGGTCAGAACTCTCATTAGATTACCATGTCCTCTATCCTTTCTATGATTTTTCATATATCCATATGTCTCTCTAAACACAAAAGACAGTGGCTGCTCTCTGCTGAGAGATGAAACAGAAATCTCCATTACAATACATTGTCTCCTGTATGAATGCTCTACATTTTCAGCTGTCTTCACTGTATTAACTGATGTCACCTCGTGGATTTTTAGCCTTGTCTAAACTGCTCTTGCAATGACACTAATAATGAAAAGATACATCATGAGGAGCAGTTATTAATATATAACACTAATTACATAAAATATTGTTTTGTCTAGTACTACATTACATGAAAAACTGCCCTATCATATTCATTTAATGTCAATATAGTCTATACATGGAGAACTATATTTTGAAAGGGAAGTTGGTTAACTCTTTTCAAAGTCTTATGAAAAGTGGCTTTGAAATTACTATATATCACCAACCAAGCCATTATATAAATTGGCTTTTGTGAATGAAGATCAATCTGAGTAGCAAAAGTTTAATAATACAAAACGAATATGAATTATTCAAAAAGGAGCAGGCATTTAATGTTTTTTTTTAATGAAAATGCTGATAATAAAAGTGGAAATGTCTTTCCAATTTGAGGCTTTTTGCAATTTTGTACTTCCCACTCACATAGCTATAAAAAAATTCTCTGTAATATGGAAAGAGCATTGAAATCACCATATTGAAGCATTCTGAATCAATGCATGCCTTTATTGACTAGGACATTTCTTGCTAATAGCATACTCATATGCCTTACTGACAAGTAAGAGAATGGGAACAAACTTTATTAATAAATAACTAAAATTAGAACTTAAAACTTTGAAGGTGGCATGAGTGAGGGATCACACTAGACTAAATGAACTGGCCATGACCCTTAAAATGCCAGAGTTAGAGTAAGCCTAGACCACTCTAGCAAGGCCACAGTGGGGGGCGGGGGGGGGGATGTGCAGAAAGGCACCAGAAGTACAATTCTGCTTCTCACTTTTCTGTCCCATTAGTCCTCACATTTGCTTTCTTGGTTTCTCCACCCTCCAGTTCTTTTAAGGATGCACATTAGATTTTAGTTCATGATCACTTTCTTGGTTTGGCAGTTTGATTTCCATTTGTTATCCCAGCAGATCTCAGAACACTGAAAGACATGATGTCCAGCATCTACCTGACAACTTTTTGAATTCTAATCCTTTCTGAGGTGAAGTAATACCCTTTCTCATCCTTACACTTCCTGCTCATAGGTCCTCCCACCCTCACACTCATTTAGTTTCTCATCTTGGTTCTGGTCCTGTCCTTGCTGGCATGATAGAGAGAAACAGGTAGCTGTGACTCAAAGTGGTAGAGCCCTCTGTAGGAGGGTTATGCTTAAGATGGGGGGGGGGGGGGTCACTGAGGTGTTGTCAGAGTATGCAGCAGATTTGATGAAAGGATTTTTCAGAGGTCCAATCACATATATTGCTAACAGGAAGGAAATGTGTCATAACCATCTCCAAATTCATACAAATCAAATGGGCAAAAATTCCACAGGGGCAGGAAGGGACCGTAACAAAGAGATTTCCATTATGGTGTGTTTTAGATTAAATGTTATAATTTTTATTCTCCTGCAAGGGAACAACGTTTATCTTTAGTCATATCTGAGTGAAGAGAAGAGTCAAACATTGTTTGAGAATCTACGAGCCTAGACTTTGTATCTCTAGTTCTTAGCACTGACTTGGCATATACAAGCTAACTACTAAATTAACAAATTTTATATGAAATAAATAAATGAAAATAAGCTAGCATTTCTAAAATTTAAATTTCAAGAAATGGGATTTTTGAAGATAATGCCTTTCAAATTTAAACATTTGATGATATTTATTTAGACTAATAAAGCAAACAGAAAATAATGAGTATAATAGGTATAATAATTTGAACTTATGTAGAAGAACAACTGAAGACTAACATAATTTTAGAATCAAGGAGGCAAAATATAGAACCAGCTATGAAAATGAATGTGGTATAATGCTCTCTTTACTCCTGTGATCAGATCAAAAGCTTCTATTTATTTTGTATACTCTGAAAGAATGATGTAAGAAGGTATATTCAGTAAGGGTGAATATCTGGTAATTCTCTAAAACTAAACTAAGTAAGATGGATTTTGGTTAACCTAAAAATGTGAAATATATTACAAAATGTAAGTCCTTCGAAAGATTGAAAAATTATACTGCAAACCCACCTCAAACTCTAAAAAAAAAAATCTAAATTCAAAGAAAACTTCAAAGTAATCAAAGAAAACTGCAACTTTATCAATCTGATAAATTCTGTAAGGACTGCTTCATTTACTATTTATTGTATTAGCTCATTTGCTATGCATTGCTCCATGTACTTTTATCATCATAATTTAGCATTAATTACCACAGCATTAAAATAAAATGCATGGCAATTCTATATTCAAAGCATAAATGTCTCCAACTGACACCCATGCTTGGCAATTTATTTTTGCTTTCAAGCAGAGGTCCATTTATACTGCAAAGGCCTTCCCTGGACATCAATATATTGAGTGTGTTTTATTGCCATGAACTAATTAATAAAAATATTAAAATCTCTTCACACCTTGTAAAAATTGGTAGAAGTTTGTCACTCTATTATCTAATGAGAACTAAAATGTCATCAATAATTGAATTTTGATCTTACACCTGAGAAAGAAAATAATTTTTTTTTGGGGGGGAAGAGCATTAATTTTTCCCCCACTGGAGTACAGTTAATTTTATTTTCCATCTAACCAAATATAAACTATTTTCCAATGATTTTTAATATGACTTAGACATTTCTTAAAATTAGGTCTTATTATAATTCATTTTCATGTCATGATGATCTACCAAAAATGATTTTGGATCCTAATTCTTCCATTCAATATATTCTTAGCATTACTTCTCATTTATTCTGTATTATTATTAATTTTTTTTTTGTACTGGGGATTGAACCTAGGGGCATTCAACCACTGAGTCATATCCTGACCCTTTTTTATTTTTTATTTTGAGACAGAGTCTCCCTAAGTTGTTTAGGGCCTTTAAGTTGCTGAGGCTGGCTTTGAATTCACAATCATCCTGCCTCAGCCTCCTGAGTTACTGGGATATGTGGTGGCATATGCCACCACACTCGGTTCATTCTGTATTTTGACCTCTATTATCTTTGCAAACACAATTAGTCAATGTGATGTTTCTCTTTTTTCGGTAAATGGCAAACCCAACTCTAATCTTAATTCAATAGTGCAGCCCAACTATCAGGTATCAGAAGCTTCATTTTGTAATCCTTGGACTGCTCAATAACCACTGGACCAGGGAAACCAAAGACACTAATGCCACTGATGAATATTATTTGGCCAAAAGCCCAGATCCAAGATAATTGATGAGCCATAACTTAGTAAAAATTGTACCATTCACACACACAAAAAACCCACTAGATTATGCAAAGATTAATCACCTCTCATTTTTCTGCCAATAATGGTCAAACTGAGGAATATGAAATAATTATTAAGTTTCACTTTCCCAAATTCCAGTGCCTGTAGACAGCCAGGTAAGGTCCAGGAGTGCATTTTTACCAAAAAAATTGTTGAGTGCCAATGCAGATGACTAATACTTAGCACATAGGTAAATATCCTTCCACTGTAGAATATAAAATATTTTAAACAAAATAACTAAATCTTAGTAGGAGGTGAATATGAATTTTGTTTTCTTTATTTTCTTATGAGTTTGAACTAGTTTTATCACATGGCTCAAGTATCAGAATAGGCTAAAAAGAGCTGCAGAAATTCATGTGGTCCCAAGTGAGAATCAGAGTCTAGGAACCTAAAGGAAAGCGTGGAGTTTTGAGACATTCTCACAAAGACCTGTCTCTTTTCAACCTGCTAGGTTACATGCATCTATCTGAAACTAGTTTTACAACTCAAGGATAGAAAAAAAAATTCAATAAGTAACTATCATATGTGACTCAATATTTTCAAGCAATTTTGAGGGTGAGGAAATAAAATAAGATTACATTTGTAAGGATAAGTAATATTAATTGAAAAATATTATAACACTCTATAGAATGTAGGATGAAGACTTACACCAAATATGTGTGAAAGAGCACATCAGCCCTGTCATCTCAGTTCTAAAATGTGTTACCTGCTATGATTTACAGGTATGAAGGCCCAAAAATAGAACACATACCCTCTTCACACCATAAATAGTCCAATTATATCCTATTACCTTTATTAGTAATTGACAACAGCCGACTTAAATGTATAGGTTGGTAGTTTTATATTGTTAATTTATTTTTGCATGATTAGGCTGATGCAATACTGATTTTATTTTAGAATTTCTAATGATCCTGGACTCAAATAATTTAATCTTTTTAAAAAAGATTTAAAATTTACAGCTACAATTTTATTATATTCTGACTTTGCTTTTCCCCAAACACAAACAATATTTAGGAATAGGCTCAATGGGCCTTCTTTCAGAAGCTAAAATATCTCCTACAATCTGGATAAATTAAATCAATAAATATGGTTGAGGAATTAAAAATTCAGTTTATTAATGATATAAAAATTTATTTAATTTTTGGAAGAAGGGAAGATCTGGAGATTCTTCCTTTTAATAACTGTATTTGAGGGCACTAATTAATCAAATAGTACATTCTAAAGCATTTTCCTTAAGTTAACTACCTATCTACATGTGGTTAAATGCCTACATAGATATCTATGTATCTACATACATACAAAAACATTTATATTCATATGGGCCATTTTTTGAATATATGAACCACCACATTTTTTCCTTAAAATCTTAAATTAAACTAGTCCCATGGCTGGGGATATAGCTCAGTTGGTAGAGTGCATGCCTTGAATGTACAAGGCCCTGGATTCAATCCCCACCACGACTTAAAAAATAATTAACCCCCTACACCAACTGAAAGATAAAGAAATAGGTCCAAGTTTAAAAATAAATTCCCCCACCCCCTTTTTTTTAAAAACCAGGAATTGAGCCCAGGGGCATTTAATCACTGAGCCACATCCCCATCCCTTTTTATTTTTTATTTTTTTAATTTTGAGCCATGGTCTCACTGAGTTTCTAAGTGCTTCACTAAGTTGCTGAGACTAGCTTTGAACTTGTGATCGTCCTGCCTCAGCCTCCTGAGCTTCTGGGATTACAGTGCGCGCCACGCACCTGACTCAAATACGTTTTTTAAAAATATGTTTTTAGACATTGATGGACCTTTATTTTATTCATTTATTTATAGGTGGTGCTGAGACAAAGAAACATGTGGTGGGCTGGTAAAGAAATTTAAAAATTGAGGCAAGAACTGAGGTTGTGACTCAGTAGTAGAGTGCTTGCCTAGCACGTGAAAAGCACTAGGTTCAATCCCCAGCACCACATAAAAATAAATTAATAAAGGTATTTTTTAAAAGTTTAGGCTTAATTTCATTTTTCTGGATATGGATTTCCCATTCTCCCAGAACCATTTGTTGCAGAGTCTATTTTTTTCTCCAATATATGTTTTTGGCACCTTTGTCTAGTATGAGATAATTGTATTATGTGGATTTGTCTCTGTGTCCTCTATTCTGTGCCATAGGTCTACAAGTCTATTTTGGTGTCAATACCATGCTGTTTTTGTTACTATTGCTCTGTTGTATGGTTTAAGTTCTGGTATAGTGATGCCACCTGTTCCACTCTTCTTGCTAAGGATTGCTTTAGCTACTCTAGGTCTCTTATTCTTCCAGATGAATTTCATGTTTGCCTTTTCTATTTCTATGAGGGATGTTATTGGGATTTTGATTGGAATTGCATTAAATCTGTATAGTGTTTTTGGTAGTATGGCCATTTTGACAATATTAATTCTGCCTATCCAAGAACCAGGGAGATCTTTTCATCTTCTAAGGACTTCTATAATTTCTTTCTTTAGTATTCTGTAGTTTTCATTGAAGAGGTCTTTCGCCTCTTTCATTAAGTTGATTCCCAAGTATTTTTTTGAGGCTATTGTCAATGGGTAGTTTTCCTCATTTCTCTTTCAGAGGATTTGTCAATGATATACAGAAATGCCTCTTATTTACGGATGTTAATTTTATATCCTGCTACTTTGCTGAATTCATTTGTTCTAGAATTTTTCTGGTGGAATTTTTTTTTGTATTCTCTAATTATAGAATCAGATGGACATCATTACCATAAGTAAATGTATGAAGACAGAAATGGTGTGACTCTACTTTGTATACAACCAGAGAAATGAAAAATTGTGCTCTATATGTGCACTATGAATCGAAATTCATTCTGCTGTCATATATAGCAAGTTAGAATAAATAGATAAATTTAAAATTTAAAAAAAAGAAATTAAAAAGTAAAGAAAAATCACCTATGGAAACCTGGGGTTTACAGTAGAATGGTAAATTCAGTAGACACAGAGTTGATAGGATAAGCATCTCAGTGAAAACAAATCCAAAGTGGTCCACTGGGGTGAACATGTTCTGTGGATGTGGAGAGCCTTTCACAGGCACAGCATGGAACATGCCCAGCAGGTGAGGAAAATGATCCTAGCTGCTTCGTGCTAAAAGTTGTCCCCACAGCTTGCACATCTGTAAATAGTGATGGTGGAAGGGGCATTAAAGAACTTAACAGCTGATGAAAAATCCCAAGAAGGCTCCTAACCAGAGGAAATGAAATAGGCACATAAAACATTTAACCTAGACCAGTTAGCCTCTGGATCCCAGGAAAAAAATTCCTATAATAGTTGCACCTACTAAGAGGTATTGCTAAGATCAGTCATGCAAGCACATCTGCACTCCAGAGCTGATGCCTGGATCATACAGTTCATCAGCATTCCCCAGACTTTCTCACCCGATACAGGGAGATTGGAAACTGAGAGCTACTACAACTGGCTGGCAGCTAGGTGAGGAACACAAAGACAGTGGTCCAAAATACAGAGCTAAAAATAAATATAAAGACTTTTTGGTCCCTCCCTACCAGTACATTTGACCACCACAGTGGAAACAAACCCTTTTTGTTCTCCTTAAGATACTTTTTATCTCTAAATTCTCATTTTTTTACTCTTTTTAAAATAAAATTTTTTCAAACATGATTTTATTGTATTGTATTATTTTTCACTTTTTTTTCAGTGTACATAATTCTGTGTATACATGAATGTGTTTGTGTGTGGTGTAGCTCTCATAGTACAGGTAGATTACTCATTAATAGCTCTCTTCTGCACACGTTCATTATTTAGCTTAGAACCTCCATCAAACTTAGGTGCAGTATATAAGGGTTCAAGTTGTTTTGATCTTACACTTGTTGGTTTTTTCATACCTAGACCCTAGCTCCCCTCTTTTACCTTCTTCTCCCAGTAACACCCCCAAATCTCTTATTTCCTCCTCCTTTCTTTTTTTTCATTACTTTTAGTTAATTTATTCTTCCTTTTTAAATTTTTTTTATTCAAAACATTACAAAGATTTTAAATTTTTTTTTACTTCATTAAACATTAAAAGATCAAACCTGAGAATCACTGGGATAGATGAGAACATGGAGATATAAGCTAAAGGCATTAAGAATATTTTCAATGGGATAGTTATAGAAAACTTTTCCCATATCAGACATGAGACAGATATTCACATACAGGAGGCTTACAGGATCCCAAGTATATCCATTCAAAAGAGAATCTCTACAAGACATGTCATAATCAAAATGCCTGACCCAGGGGGAAAAAAGAAAGACTATTAAAAGCTACAGGAGAGTAACATTAGGTCACAGTTAGACGCAAACCAATGAGACTCACTTCTGATTTCTCAATTCAGATCCTAAAGTCAAGGAGGTCCTGGAATGAAATATCCCAAGCTCTAAGAGAAAACTCTAAACCCAGCAAGGCTTAGTTTCAAATTTCCAAGGAGGTAAAAGAGACCTAGAATGAAAATTACAGAACACTGAAGAAAGATATTGAAAAAGAACTTAGAAGATGGAAAGACATCGCATGCTCTTTGATAAGCACAATTAATATTGTCAAAATGGCTATCCTATCAAAAGCAATATACAACTTCAATGCAACCCCCATCAAAATACCAATAACATTATTCACAGAACTAGAAAAAAAACAATTTTGAAATTCATTTGGAAAACTAGAGACCCAGAATAGCTAAAGCAAAACTAAGAAAAGCAAAGCAGGAGACATCCTAATACCTGATCCAAAATCATACTACAGGGCTGTAGTAACAAAAAGCAGCATGGTGGTGACATCAAAGTAGACAGAAAGACCAATGGACAAAATAGAATACACAGAGACCAAACCATAGTCATCTGATACTTGACAAGAGTGGCAAAATTTATTTTGGAGAAAAGACAGCCTTTTAAACAAATGGTACTAGGAAAACCGAATATCTATATGTAGACAAATGAAACTAGATTCCTATCTCTTATCTTACACAAAATTCAAATTGAAATGGATCAGAGATTTAGGGATTAGACCAGAAACCTCGCATCTATCAATACTCTATCATCTTGGTATTGGCAAGAAATAAAATCACGAATCAATGAGTTGCATGCCTTCAAACTAAAAAGCTTCTTCAAATCAAAGAAAACAATTAAGAGCATGAAAAGAGAGCCTCCAGAATGGGACAAAATTTTGGCCAACTACTCCTGTGATAGTGGATTAATAAGTATATAAAGAATTCAAAAAACCTAATACAAAAAGAAACTAGTAATAAACGGGCAAAAGAATTAAACAGAAACTTCTCAAAAATATAAACACAAGTGGACAACAAATATATTTAAAAAAAATGTTCAACATCTCTAAGAACCAGGGAAATGCATATCAAAACTACACTAAGATTTCATCTCACTCCAGTCAGAATGACAATGATCAAGAATAAGAACAACAATAGGTGTTGTCGAGGTTGTGTGGAAAAGGGTACATTTATACATTGTTGATAGAACTGAGACTAGTACGATCACTCTAAAAAGTAGTAGAGATTCCTCAAAAAACTAAGAATGGGAATACCACTTAACCCAGCTCTCCCACTCCTTGGTATTTTCTCCAAAGCTCTAAAATTGGAATGCTAAAGCAATGTAGTCACCCCAATGTTTATAGCAGCACAATTCACAACAGCTAAATTATGGAATCAATAATCAATAGATGAATGGATGAAAAATCTGTGATATACATACACAATAGAGTTCTGCTGATCCATAAAGAAAAATGAAATTATGGCATTTGCCAGTAAATTGGATGGAAATGAATAATATCAAACTAAGTTACATAAGCCAAACTCAGAAACTCAAAGGTTGAATGTTTTCTTTCATATGAAGAAACTAGGAAAGGAGGAAGAAAAAATAGGATATCATAAAGATAAGGGAAAGATTGGTAATGCAGAAAAAGGAGATCAAGAGGCAGAGGGAGGGATGGGAAAGGGGAGGCAATGCAGAATGGATTCTTATGAAAATCATATTATATGCATATACAAATATACCATAGGAAATTTCACCTTTATATGTGAAAAAACGGATCATAATGAGCAAAAGAAAGTCTAGTAGAGTAGAAGAAGGAGAATGGGGGAGGGGAGGAAGTTGAGAGAAAGAGGGAGGGCAAGGAGGGATCATGGACTGAAATCAAACTCCATGCTTGTATGAGTTTGTTGGGATGAGTCAAATTACTATGCATAACTATAAAGCTCCAATACAACAATGAAGTCGGAATAAAGACTTTCCCAGACAAATAAAGACTCAGGAAATTCATCACCACTAGATGCCTTAGAAAAGTATTAAAAGGAGTTACTCAAATTATATGAAAAAGACACTAAATACCAACATGAAAGCACACGAAAGTAGAGTATTAATGGTAGTGACAAGTATATAGAAAAGTGCAAAATAATGTGATACTATAATGATGGCATGAAAGTCATTTTTCCCTAGAATAAAAGTTTAAAGACAAAAATATTAAGCACAACTATAACCAAAAATAAATTTGTTAATGGATACATAATATAAAAATAAGTTCTGACACATCAATAACATAAAATGAGTGGAAGGAGTAAAAATATGCTTTTTATATGCAACTGAAGTTAACTGAAATAGATTATAAGACATTTTATGTAAATCTCACATTAATCACATGGGAAAATATTTATAGTGGATTGAAAAGTTATACAAGAAAAAAATGAAAAAAAAATCTTTCTGATTTTCTACTATGTTATAATTCAATACAAGACCCTGACATTTATGGCTACCTGATCTTGGATTTCCCAGTCTCCAGCACTGTGAGTCCAAATGGAATTCTTTCCTTTATAAATTTCCCAGCCTCAGGCATGCTCTTATAGTAACAGGAAACATATTAAGATGGAATTGAATAGAGGTATTTTCAAAAAGGACATAAAAAGGGTCAATAACAAATCAAAACCATGATGATGTCACTTCACACTTGTTAGGATGGATATTATTAAAATTTTTAAATGACAACAAGTGTTGGCAAGGATGTATAGAACAGATCCCTTGCACACTATTGGTGAGAATGTAAATAGGTACAGCCTTTATGGAAATTACTCAAAAAACTAAAAATAGAACTACCCTATTGTTCAGCAATTAACTCCTGCGTGTATATTCAGAAAATTGCAAAATATCAGCAAGATAGTTTCACTCCCATTTCATTGCAGCATTATTCACAACAGCCAAGACATGATAGCAAACTAAATGTCCAAGAATGGATGAATGAATAAAGAAATTATGCTATACAGATAAGATGGCATACTGTTTAACCTTAAAAAGGACAAACATTCTCCCACTTGCAACAATAAGTGTGAACCTGAAGGATATTAGGCTAAGTGAAATAAGACAGACACAGAAGGCAAAAAGAATGATAATGGGCTAAGGAACTGAAGAGACGCTTCACAGAAGAAAAAATATAATCAATCAACAAATATATGAAAAAAAAATGTTCCAACATCTCTAGCAATTAGAGAAATGAAAATCCATCTCACTCCAGTCAGAATGGCAATCAAGAATTCAAGCAATAATAAATATTGGTAAGAATGTGGGAAAAAAGTACACTCATACATTACTGGTGGGACTGCAAATTGGTGCAACCACTATGGAAAGCAGTGTGGAGATTCCTCAGAAAACTTGGAATGGAACTACCATTTGAGTCAGTTATCCCACTCCTGGGTTTATACCCAAAGGACATAAAATCAGCATACCACAGTGACACACCCTCAACAATGTTTAGAGTAGCTCACTTCACAATAGCTAAGCTATGGAACCAACCTCAATGGCCTTCAACAGCTGAATGGATAAAGAAAATGTGGTATATATACACAATGAAATATTACTCAGACTTTAAAAAAAGAATAAAATTATGGGTGGAATTGGAGAATATCATGGTAAAAAAAAAAAAAAAAGCCAATCCCAAAGAACCAACAACGCATGTTTTCTCTGATATGTGGATGCTAATTCACAATAGGGGGAGAGAGTTAGGGAAGAATAGAGGTACTTTGGATTAGACAGAGGGAAGTGAAGGGAGAAAAGGAAGGGGAAATGGGGGTAGGTATGATAGTAGAATGAATCAAACATTATTACCCTATGTGCATATATGATTTCATGGCTGGTGTAGCTCTTATATCATGTACAACCAGAAGAATGAGAAGTCATACTCCATTTATGTCTGATGGGTCAAAATGCATTCGACTGCCATGTATAACTAATTAGAACAAATAAAAAATGTTTAAAAAAGAATATATGACCCACTTAAATGAAGAAGCTTAAATAGTTAAACTCAAAGAAAAAATATATAATGACGGCCCCCAGGGTTTAGGGGATAGAAATAGGAAGGTATTAGATAAATGAATCCTGGACATTGCACAGTGTAGTGCTTGTAGTTAATAACACTGCATCATAAACTCAAGCATTGCTAAGTGAATAGATCGAAAGTGTTCTTACCACAAATAACAAAGGGAACAGAGAGGGAAAAAAGAAGCGAATGGCCCATGACATCAATTAAAAAGAATGCTGCCATGGACATGGGATCTCATGGTAGAAAGGAAGTAGTGGCACTTGATGGCCAACCCACCTTCCTTTTAATGTGTTTTACTTCCAGACTCCCCCGAAGCTAGGGTCTGGACATGACATCTGTTCTATCAAAGGCACTTAGGTGAAGTTTGGGGGCAGAAACGAGTCTTTGCTTCCATTGCTTCCACTGTTTCTGAGGACCAGCATGGCCATAGAGACACAGAACCTTCCTGTGGCAGCATCAGCAGAGGTCCCAGTGTTGAGATACCTACCTCACAGTTCAGATGAGTGGCATAGGGCGTTCATTCTGGTGCATTTTCTCCCATAATGAAAATATAGAATCTAGAATTTGTGAGTAAATCCTCTTGAAAAAATGTCCTTTTTCTTCCCACAACGTTGACCTCTCCTGGTTTAAAATCTATCAAATACAATAAGGCAAGACCTCCCAGATGACACACAATACCTAAAGTTGAAAGGTGAAATGGCCATATGTCATTTGGGGCTCTTGTGACCTTAAAAGTAATAGGAGGGGGAAAAATGTGTTGTGGTAAGTTGTGTGTGTGTATGTGTGTGTGTGTGTGTGTGTGTGTGTGTGTGTGTGTGTGTGTGTGTTTAGAGGAATCTCCATACCGTTTTCCCTAATGACTACACATTTTCTTTCTAAAAGTTCTTTCTCCACATTTGAACCAGCATTTGCTATTTCCATTTTATTATAATCACCATTCCTGGGGTAAAGTGATACCCATTGTGATTTGATTTGCAGTTTCCTAATAATTAGTAACATCAGGAAGGAATCTCTCCATATTGGCCATTTTATGTCTTGTTTGAAGAAATATCTATTCAGATACTTTGTTCATTTTAAATAATATTGTTTAGTTCTGTGTTATGTTTTTGAGTCCTTATAAATTCTGAATATTAATATATGCATTATTATACTACTCAGAAAGATATGAAATATTATCTGTCAATAAAAAATAAGTTTAAAAGTAGTTCCTCTGTTGGATGAAAAGATTGTTGCTATTTTATTTTTTGTTACCAAGGATTGAACTCAGGGGCACTTAACCATGGAGGCACATCCACAGCCCTTTTTTGTATTTTATTTAGAGGCAGGGTCTCACTGAGTTTCTTAGGGACTTGCTAAGTTTCTGAAGCTGGCTTTGAACTTGCAACCCTCCCGCCTCAGCCTCCCAAGCCTCTGGGATTATGGGAGTACACTGATTGATGCTCATTTTAAAGGAACACAGAGCTGCTATTAAAGTTTGTGACTTAGTATGGCTAACAGTGGAATGGAGGGGATCCTTTAGAATGTAGCTTAAAATGACCAAGTCCAGAGGTTCATGTACAATTTCAGCAATCTAAAACAGGAAGGACCACCAGTAGCTCATCCCCATAATGAATGAAATTTGGTTTCAATTCATCTACCACTTAATGCTAAACAGTTGAGATCAATGGCAGCATGGAATACAGAGTAGAAAGTTGCTATAAACCCCAACAATGGTCTTGTGACAATTTGGACCAACAAAAACTATATTTATATATATATATATATATATATATATATATATATATATATATATATATATATATATGTATATTATACTTCCACTTAATTTCCTCCATTTTATATTATGTATTGTTTTTGATAAGTTTATAAGATATGTAGATGAGGTCAGTGGATTTGAACAGGAGGGAATATCATCCAGAGAAGGATTCTGTGACTAATAGAAGTGTGGGGGACAATAGGTCTGTGTTTTTATTTGTTCGAGAGAATGGTTCCATTGGATTAGTTGGAAATCGCTTATTGCTACTATTATTGTGTGGAAATTTTTGCATGAGAAGAGAAGCATAAATGGTCAGGGAATAGGCAAAGAAAAGTGTAGTGGGAGTTATGGAAGATTTGTATTCAACATCTCCTCCACCTTCCTTCTTATGTGCTTTCCCACATTTCTGCAATTGAGAAGCTAAAAATCTACATTTCTAAGTCTCCTTAGCACACAGGACTCAGAATATTCAGGTTGGAGAGTTAGATATAGCAATTTGATATTTGGAAGGAGGAGTAATGTGGAGGCTACAAATCTACCATTTCTGGTGATTAACATAGTTACAGAGGTTTTGGATATTTCTGTAACAGCATTTGCACAGATTCCAGCACTCTGTAATTAATTTCTGAATATTGACAAGGATCGGGGCATTCATTTTTGCCTGTGCCAATATAACAGATGTAATGTGTCTCTGGAGTCAACAGTACCCAGTTTTCTAGTCTATGGATTGCATAGCTAAACTAATATATTCCTAGAACCTGTAATTGTAGTGACAGTGACTCAGATTCTTGATTATAATGAAGGCATAAATTCTCTGTATGTGTTACTTCTGAGGTATTGTAACCTGTCTTCCTAATTTTTCAATAAGTTTGCGTAAACTTAATTCCTGTATTAAATCCTTTTCCTTAAAATAGCCAGACTAGCTTCAGATATCTTCAACTTAAGCCTGATTCAAACAGATGGTATATTGAGAGAGAAACACAATTAACCAAATTAAACTATCCTATGTGATGAAAATCCATCCTTCCTGAGCATAATGTTAACTGGAAGCAGTAATGTGTTGGGAATAGAGACAATTTCAGTAGAAAGGATGTTGACTGATTAAGTGGGAAATTAAATATAGTTTACAATTTTCAATAAGTTTTTGCTTTTTTATTGTTAGTATGGCTAGAGTAAATGACTTCACCAACAGAACTAGTTCATTTCTGATTTGAACCCTGGGCCATTATCTTGGTTTTTTAGAACACCAGATACATTTTTATTTGAATTTCATATTAAACAGTCACAGTTGGTTACTTGCTACTTATATGCTTCTTACAAACTATATATTTATCAACAAATTTTGACACCTGAAAAGCAACGATATATATCCATATGGATGTTTTCATAGTATAGAGCTGAAAAGATATATGTCATGCAGATGATAAAATCTAACAGTTTTAGGAGAAAACGTCCTTATCTGTAAACAGAAAAAATAACTCATAATTAGGTTGAGTTAAGATCAAGCATGTGAATGCAAACTAAATATTTATAAATTAAATTCCATTTTTGTTGAAATTTCTAATTATCTTCCAAGTCAGATTGAGATATTTAGAGAAAGAAACCCAGAAACAGAGGAATTGGGTTAAGTATGTTTCTTAAATGGTTGTTGATTACAAAGGTCCAATTGGGTTGTGAGTAGGACAAGTTACCAGTGGTTACTCAAAACATTAAAAGTCTGATCAATCTAGGAGCTAACAACTATCTAGGGTAGATTTTCCTTGGATCTTCTGCTTCCACTTCTTTCCTTCTCAAGTATTCTAAAAATATGGAGTTGTGCAATCTTAGTATATTGCCAAGGTGCATAAACTCACACATATTTGAGCAACTGGGGTTAGGGGAGCCTATATTAACTTTATTTAGCTTTGCAAACCTGACCTGAAACAGAATTGGCTTTCATATCTAAATAGGACTAGAAGTAAACATCTACCTGAAGTTGCAATTCAGAGTCTATTTTTCACAGATTTTAAAGACCCACGTTATTGGTAATTTTAGCATAGAAATAATTCTACTAGCCCTCAGACAGGTCACTATCGTATCTGCAGGATATTTTTTTCAATCTTTACCATATGGTATTTAATATGCTGTGTAAATTTAGTGCTCTACTTAGTTAGAGAAATAAATAGTGATTGATTTAATCACCCTTGTTTTATGTATGGCTGGTTTTCTTCTGTCTTTTTTTGTCTTTGGGGAGGACAGCCACATACCTATGCTTTGAGACAGAAGCTTCTTTGATATTTAATTATTGAATTGTAGGTATAAATGTCCTATTTGGACAAGGAAAAACATTTATGGAAAATGAAAGTTGTCATGTGTTATTTGTCAAGTTAATTTCTTATTTTGTTAAGTATAATTAGAAGGACAGCATAATAAAATGGTATAATTTTGAGGAAATGTAAAAATCGATTGCTAGACTATTTCTTAGAAATAGAATAAAATATTTTTGCCTAAGTAGATGTCAGATTTTCCCCAAAAAATGTCAGCTCAAAAGCATGGAATAATTAGATGTTGAGTCAATGAATAGTGGGTCATTTAAAATAATTGTACATGATGGATCCAGTGACTATTCTTTTGCCCAAACATTTGTTTTCTTTCAGAAGTATCTGTCATCTTACAGGATAGAAGTAAATTTTATGATAAAATCACTGCTAAATGTCTTAGAGCAAACAGTACTACATGTTTTCTCATCCCTCTGTGTCCACAGACAGCAGGAAACCCTCTTGTTGACTAAGACAGTGTTTGATAATAACCTTTCTCTCCTTGTTATATTACTTGGAGTGCTCATCATCTGAGACACGTAATGTGTTGGGAATCTCCTACGGTCCACTTCAATTGCTAGGCACCTTAACTTTTATATTCTCTCTGCACGCCATTTTTTAAAACCCAACTTTCCAGCTGAGTAGATTGAGGCACATACTATTTTGTGAGTTTCCCATGAATTTCACATATGGAATTGGAAAGAAAATGTGCGCTAACTTGTACACCCTATCGCTAGCCCTACATATAGACATATAGGTTGCTAAAATAAAATTAATTAATATATTAGAAAGGGGAACAAAATTGAAACTTGATGAAATTTAATTTAATGAAAATTTAAATCTCATAACTCCTAGAAGAGTAACAGCCTTTAATATAAGATTTTAAACGAGATTTAGAAAAAATAAGTGAAGAAATATTTTGATGGCATGGATATTTCAATTTTGGCACTTAATGTGGTACAATTATCTGAATAGTTATGTGAGAGCTAAATTTCTGTTTAGCTGGTCTAAAAAGTAATGCTAATGAAAGAAACATGTCTCAGCTGTTTTACCATAGAGAAAAATATAATTTTGAACTAAATTCTGAAACTGAGATATAGCTAAAACTGGTATCTCTAATTTATCAACATGCAACTACCTGTATATACAATCTTTGGAGAAAAAAAAGACTAGATTTATCCATAAATCCTAACTAAATCACACATGGACACACAAACATACATAAAAAACACATTACATGTTCATACATATGCACATATTAATACACATAGGTTTATATGCATACTATCACCCTCACTTAAGCACATAAACATTAACCTATATAAGCACACTAACAAATACATGTGCACGGTATCCACACAGACTAACCCTTTCTCAGAGAACATATGGCAGGGTTCTCACCAAGGAGTAGATCTGTGTCTTTGTATAAAAAGATTATGCAGCACCTCTACCCTTTATAGATATTCCATACTTCTAGATTATGCATTAGCAAACTCAGACCATGGGCCAAATCCATTCTGCTACCTGTTTTTAGAAACAGGGTCTGTACAAGAATTGTGTTTACATATCTACAAGACTAGAAAAATGCAACAAAGGAATATGTCATGATATGTGAAATTTATATTTCAGTATCCAAAAAATTTTTTGAAGCACAGCCTTGTTTGTTTATTTACACAGTAGCAAAGATTGTTTTGAACTACAACAGCAGAATTGAATTGCTTCAGAGACCACATGTGGCTCTCTCTTTGCCTCACAGTAATGCTTAGGACACTTCAAATCACAGTGTTGCAGTTATAGATCAACAGCATTTCAAGTGTCACACATATCTCCATGCCATGGCCTTTACTAATATTTTTATAACAATTATGTTTAAAAAGAGAGAGAGAGAGAAAGCAGATTTATAATGTGTTTTTAAGCCACAATGGAGTGTGGTTTAATTAGATCAACTAAAATTCATTCAATTTGTTTATTATCTAATGACACTTAGCTATGCTAAAAGCACACACTATATGCTGACATTACCAGATTAAGTACTCAACACAATAGTACCAACTCACAGTGATGGTTACAAAAATTATTAAACATGAAGTGGAATATGTCATCATGGCAGCATTCACACATTAAGAGAGACAGACAGACACACACACACGCACACACACACACACACACACACACACAAATGATAAAAACAAAACTTTTAGAGACTTATTATCCAAACAAGAAAAGTGCTTCACCAATTATAATTCTATCAGATTTAATTGCTGCCAACAAATAAAAAAATCTAGAGAAAAAAAAAACTATTGGCCTTTTGGCAAGAACAGTTGCTCAAAAAGTTAAGGGCATGGAGTGCAACAAAAATAGTAAATTAGGGGCTGTGGTTGTAGCTCAGTGGTAGAGCACTTGCCTAGCATGTGTGAAGCACTTCCTTCAAAATAAAGGTATTGTGTCCATCTACAACTAAAAAAGAGAGAGAGAAAAAGAAATGACAAATTAACAAACAAGTTATCAACTTCATACTGAAAGTTCTAGCAAGAAAAAAGAAATCAAGCCATGCAGAGTGGAAAGGAAGGAACAAAATCATCCTCATTTGTAAATGAAACAATTGAATATATAGAAAATTCCATAGAAACGACAAAAATCTTCTAAAATTAGTAAGTAAATTTGGCAAGATCATTGGATAAAGGTTAATCTAGAAGGACAATTTTGTTTTTATATGCTAGAAATAAATAATTAGAATATGAAATTTAGAAGCCCATAACCATTTACAGTAACACCAAAAATAAAGTACCTGCACTTAAGTAAAAATCTACTGTGCAGATTTTATAAATCTATTCTACAGAATACTGACAAAAGAAACCACAGACTACCCACAGACTACCTAAATAAAAGGAAAGATAGACCATGTTTGTAAATTGGAAGGTTCAATATTGTTAAGATGCAATTCTCAATTTTGTTTAAACATACAATGCGATTTCAGTTAAAATCCCAGCAAGATTTTTTGTTGGATTCAGCAAGCTGATCTTAAAATTCATATAGAAAGGCAAAGTAATAAAATAGCCACTATTATTTTGAAAAAAATTGTAATACATTACCTAATTTCAAGATTTATTATAAAGCTTTAGTAATGAAAACAGGATGATATAGACAAAAGCATAGAAATATATATTAATGTAAGAGAATCAAGTCCAAACAAATATAATCAACTGGGTTTTGGAAAAGAGGCAAGGTAATTTGATGGAAAACGGATATTTTTAGCAAGTATTACTAGGGAAATGGGTGTGAATATGTATAAAGAATGAGCACAGACATGTACTTATACCTAAAATAAAAGTTAATTAAAAATATACCATAAACTTAAATTAAAATATAAAGCCATAAAATTTATAAAAGTATGACCTTAAATTTGGTTATGATTTTCTAAATACAATACCCAAATCACAGTCTATACAAGAAAATAAATATATTGAACTTAAAAGAAAGAAAGAAACATGGGACTTTATCAAATGTAAACACTTTTGCTCTGTAAAAGACTGATAAGAGAATGAAAAAACAAATCATATACTGAGAGAAAATACTTTAAAGTGACATGTCTGATATATGACTTGCTCACACATATAAAAAGATTTTAAAACTCAGTAATAAAAAAAACAATTCAAGAATTGCAAGAGAAGAAAACACTTCACTGAAATGATATATGGATGACAAATACACACATGAAAATGTGTGCAACATTATGTCATTTGATAAATACAAATCAAAACCACAATGAAACACCACTACACCCCCCATTATAATGAATAAAATCCCCAAATTAAACCATGACAAAAGCTGATTAGCCTGTGGAGCAACAGGAACTTTCAATCATTTCTGGGAGAATGAAAAATAGCATAGCCACTTTGGTAGTTTGTTTTTAATTGAACAGAGACTTTTCACTTACTTGGTAATTGCATTCCTAGATGCTTACTCAATTATTTTGGAAAGTGTATATCCACACAAATACTTGATTATGAACATTTATAAAAATATTTGTTTTTTTTCAACTGAGGGTCAAGACTAAAAAATTTCTGAATGAGAAGAATTATCCTCCAATCATTATTATCATATATTAAAAGTCTTTAGAAATCATTATTATCATATATTGAAAGTCTTTAGAAATTAAATTTTACTGCAAAATTGCAATGTTTTCTATGAATCCAACCTAAAATTATAAAGAAAACAGTGGTTATTGTATGGAAAACATTTATTATGATGAAGTTAATGCAAGGACAAATAACACTGTTCAGACCACAAGTAAATAAAGCCACTTTATACATTTCCTGTAATATCAACATGAAATATTACATCTATTCCCACAAAGTATTTAGTTGGTTGTGTTTTATAAGCCCTAAGGACATTTCCAGAAATCCAGCAGTGTTTTTCCAAATTTAATGCAAGTACAAAGGAAGGTTTTACATTTACATTTCAAAATTCATTTTACTCTATAATTACACTGAAGAATTTCAGTGAAAAGTGATGATTCTACAATGTCATGAGATCATAGATGGCAAATATCAAGAGAATAATCTGATAGAATTCTATAAGTGTCTTTCAAGTGAAAAAAACTGTTTAATTTGGGTCATAACTTATGGAAGGCTATCGGTACTGTGCAATGTCAATCTATTTAAAAAGATATTTTCAAAGATGAAATTTGGAAAAATCTTTTACATGGATGAATATTTATGATTGATTCTGATGATAATAAGTACTAATTTTGAACCACAATTGAGCAAAATCCATCCATTAACCCAAGTTACAGAAAAGTATTCAATTATTATTGTACTTTGAGTTTTTTTTAGTAAAAATTATAAAAAATTGCTTTCTCTCGTTTGTAAGTACCTGCATGTCTTTGCTTTCAACTCTTGACCTACAAAGCAAATGCATTTACTGTCTGGTCTTTTTACACAAAACGTTTACCTACCTATTATAGAGTATTTAAAGTCTGTGCCTTTCTGCCTAGGACTTTATTACACCCCAGGGACCAGAAAATAATCAAATTATACTTTCTAGCTGGAAGTAAATCAGGTGTGAAAGGGTATTTTTTTTCTCTCTCGATGTCATGTATTTCTGGTATCAAAGTTACAGTTGTAATATATCTTCTAATACAATAACTGAAGTTAGTTGATTTGAAATAGGTATATTTCAAGCTACTTATATTTCCATTCCATTAACAGTAAATGTGCTTTGATGAACCTGAATCCCAAAAGGACATTGCAATGAGATTTACCAAGAATACTATTACTGGGTTCCTAAAAACTGGCTAGTGATCACAGTGGCAAACAGAGTCCTCTTATGATTCAAACCTATTTAAACTTTTGTTGTTGTTGTTGTTTCTTTTAAACAAGACTGTATCATGGATAGTTTACCCTTGTCCTCATACATTTTCTAATTCCAGTGTAGTCTTCCATCTTCTCTATTTTTCATCTTTACAAAACACCTTTTTCAGAACTCTTATACCTTATAGGTAGAAATGTAAATCAGCATGGAAATCATGCATGGAGATTCCTCAAAAGACTAGGTAGGGAAGCTATCCCACTCCTCTGTATTTATCCAAAGGAATTAAAGTTAATTAAATAATACCATACAGACACCTGCATATCCATGTTTATAATGGCACAGTGCACAGTTACCAAGTTATAGAACCAGCCTAGGAGTCCCTCAAGAGATGAATGGAGAAAGAAAATGTGATTTTTATACAGAATGGAGTTTTAGTCAGCCCCAAAGAAGAATGATATTAGGTCATTTTCAAGAAAATGGAATGAACTGGAGAGCATCATTTTAAGTGAAATAAACCAGACTCAGAAAGTCAAGCATCATATGTTTTCTCTCATGTGAGGAAGTTACAGAGGAAAAAGAGAAAAATAAGGTAATCATGAAAATAGAAGGGATACCAGAAGAGTTGAAGAATAGGGTCAGCAGGAGGGAGGAAGGGAGGGCAAGGGAGGTACTAGGGAATGAAATTGTTCATATTATGTTTTATGTATGCATGAATATATCCCAATTTATTCTACTATTATATATAATTATTATGCATCAATAAAATTTTTAAAAGCATATTTTTTCAAAATCACATTAGTAACTACATACTCAGATCAGCAAATGGCCATTATTAAATATAAATAAGTAAGTGTTGATAAAATACACTGAGAATAAAGAGAATTGCATCTTGTCATTTATATTATCATCTTGATGTAGAATTGAACTGCTGAGGTGAAATAATGCTTCTCTTCATTCTGGTAGCCAAATTGATTCCCTGGCAGGAAGCCACCTCATTCCCTTAAGGTGAATAATTACACACCTAGACCTACATGTGTCTCATTAATGAACAGTTCATGGCAATGAAGAGATCTCACAACATTCTTAGCTTAACACAACTGTACTTGAAGTAAAAAAAAATAATTCCATATTGAATAAACCTGATAATCTAGTGTTAAGCAAAGCATAGTGCTAGATTGTGTATATGCAAGAATATCAAAGTCTTGGAAAATCGAAGTCTTTGAAAAAGTAAGCACACATGTAACAAAAATTATTTATTCATCTGTCCACCCACACATCTAAATTTTTTCAAGTTGTCCTTATTTGTTGGGGAGATGTGTCAACCTTCATTTTCAATGTATTTCCTATTTTATAATTGTTCATTCATTCATTTGACAAATATTTATTGTTTCTACTAGATTCTAGGCAAGTTGCTAAGAAATATAATTATATCCTTAATATCTAAGAAGGGAAACAGGTACCAAATACCTAATTATGGAAATACATAGATAGTATTTCATTTCTTACATTGAAAAGCTTTTATAGTTCAAAACTAATTTACCTATCTTGTGTCATTTGTGATCCACAACAGCTTTCTAGGCATGGAAGAATTATTATCTCCATTTATATTTGAGAGAACTGATGCTCAGCTTCCAAGACTTCTGAATGGTTCTATAGTAAATTTGTCTTCTGGGTCAAGATTTAGACCATTCTAGTATTGACTTTGAAGAGACGTGCTTTCTCTTCAAAGTCAACATTTTAAGAACAACATTATCAAACTTCCCTCACTGAAGAAGTACATTTTCTGGGATGAAGCACCTCCACAGGATCCTTGGGTTATTCTCTTCAAATCAAACATGGCAACAATACTCCTGCTTTTATTAGCTCTTACATTCTCCTTTATCCATCCCAAGAACTGCTCCTGCAGAATTCTACTTATTAGCTTTACTATCCTTTGGTAACACTCTCTTTGTCCTCAACTCAGCCTTAAAAAGTGGAATAAAACACATTTTTCCTGACACACACCACTAACTTTTAATGGAAAAACCTTGGGCTAGGAAGAAAATACTTGATCTTCAAAATGTATGAGGTTCTCTTTTTTGGTATGTCTCCAAAGTAATGATTATAAACTGCTGTGTAGCTGTCACATGAATTTTTGATAATGACATTTTGTGGGAAAAACTCCTAATAAAACAACAATGTCTAACACTCATTAAGTGTGCACTCTATGCCAAGCATCGCGTTAATCACTTTATGTGATTAACTCATAATCCTCAATAAACCCCTGTTAAACAGATACTCTGACTTTCAAGTTACAGGGGTGGCAGCAAAGTACCATGGTTAATAGCATGGACTGCCTGGCTGAGTATCAGCCATTTCTTTCTAGCTTTCATCTATGAAAATCCTGATTTAATCCTTTGGGCTTTTGCCAGATATATATATCTAAAAGAGGAGAGATCTCCATGTCTTTTTGTATGTGCATGTACAAACATATGTGAATATAAGTGTGTGCTTGCACGTGTATAAAGGTATGTATGTATGTTTGCATATGTGTGCTTATAAATATACATACATATGTTTAATAGGCGTCTATGTGTGTCCTAGTCTGCTTTTGCTGCTGTAACAATATGTGAGGATAAGTAATGTGTAATGAACAGAAATTTATTGCCTCACAGTTCTGGAGGCTGAACAGTCCTAGAGAGAGGAGCCAGAATGTGGTGAGAGCCTACTGCTGTGTCATCCATGGCAGAAGGAAGAAAGAACAAGAGGGAGCCAAATTTATACTTTAAAAACTGCATCAGCTCCCACCCATAAGGGTAGGCCCCTCATGACCTAAGACCTCTGGAAGTTCCCACCTCTTAACCCTATTACCATGGCAATTAAATTTCAATGTGAGTTTGGAATGGGACCAACATTCAAACCATTATAATATGTGATGGAGTGAGCATGTAGGAAGAAAGCTCTCCTTTATTCCACAAAGTGTATGTGCATATGGTTAGCTTTGTCTTGGTGATTTGAAGATGCCTATGCACTGGCTATGTTTATGATCTAGTTTAAAACATACCATAAAATGTACCATACATTTGAAATGTGTCAGGGTAAGAATGGAGCTATCAACCTCCAGCACTTCTAACTGAGTTTCCACATATATCATTATGCATAGCTGTTTATAGAGGTTTTGGATGGTTTTATCATTTTATGATGTTGGATGATTTGGGGGTAATTTTCTTGTAGTTAGATATGCAATACTTTTATTTTCATATGTGTATTGTGTATAAGCATATACATATATATGCACACACATTTCTTACTTTCTTCTATCTGTATTTTAATTATTTTTCTTATTGAATAATGATGCCCAGACTTCTCTGGTATGTTAGTAAATGAGAGTGGGTACAGAATACATCATTCTTGTCTTATTTCTGCTTTTAAATAGAATAACCATAACGTTCCTCCATTAAGTAAAATGTTAGCTCCAGGTTTTAAATATGTGCCCTTTGTCATGCTAAGAAAGAAATACTCCAAACAGAATTTTAAATGTTTTAATCAAGAATAGATGTAAAATTTTACAATTCTTAACATCATCTATTGAGATAATTATATGATATTTTTACTATCTTCCCTGTTGATATGATGAATTATATTAATAATCTGTTCTATGCTATATGATTATTTCCTGTCTGGGATAAATGTTATTTAGCCAAAATGGAAATATGCATTTTAATTTTTTATCCTATGAAGTTAGCTAATATGTAATATATAATTTTTATGTCTCTATTTACAATTGAAGTTACCAGTAACTTTCTTTGGATTGATCTTCTTGTTTCATGTGTGAGTTTTATTCGCAAATATCACAAATATAAGTTATATATCCTTTTTAAGTTACTACATTCACATAAATGTTCCTAATAAATGGATTTTTAAGAAAATAAAAGAAAATTTCCTTAATAAATTTATTTGAGTAAGGAGTAAAACAGAATAATCTGATACAGACTTCTCAAATGCAACCTATGGGCCACCTTCTTTAAGATCATTTGTAGAATTTTACAAAAATGTCCAACTAAGGCTTACCGATGGAACCACTTTATGAGTTTCATAGGCTATAGGCACTTTTGCCATTTGGGGGCCCTTTCTCTATAAGTAATTTAAATATTATGTTTTATGTGTGCATTAGTATAAAGAGAAATATATTTTTATACACTTAAATTTCCTTTTCAAATTTCAGATTTTTCTTATTACTTAAATAATAATAAAATATTTTCATAGGCCCAGAAAGTGCTGTAAACCCTTCACAGTATGCCCTACAAATTGTGCCAGTCTTTACATGAAGGAGCCAGAAATATGTATCTGTCTGAACAAGAGGCTGAGGTAGCACATGGGCACTGTCATCTAGTGTAAGGGAACTATGTTCACTGAAGACCAATTTGTCCTTTGCCACCATTAATAACTCATTGTAGCATTGGACACTCTCTTAACCACTTCAGCCTTTACTGGTTTTATTAGTTAACCTCTAAATTCCTTTTGCTATAGACTTCTATGGAGACATACTTTATTGAGAACTGATGACTTTCTTGTCTTCCTATTTAATCTTTTTTTTTTTCAATAGTTAGATAAATGAATACATCAGAAACTGCCAACCAGTGAAAGACATTAGGAATATAAGTCACTAAACATGGGGTTTATACATGGGGTGCATAATTTCTATGGGCTTACAACATAAGGGGGATAATAAACACTCGGTAAGTAAAGACAATTTTGAGACTGTTAAAATAGAATCAGTTGTTAAGAAGAAAACAGCCTCGTCTGGAAAGCCAGACATTGTCTCGCTGGAAATAAGTGGGACCTGGCAAACCACGCATGGTACTGAGGGTTACAGAGGAAGGAAATTTCCAATTTGACTGCAGTGAGAAAAGGGGGAGGGAATTCATTTGAAGGCTTAAAAGAAGTACAGGATGTTTGGAATAGAAAGGTAAAAGAGAAGAATAGCACTTCATGTGGATTACGTAGTTCATTTTTGTTTTGTCTTATTCCAAAATGAACCCAGGATGAGCTCAAACCATTTTTAGGCAATATTTTTCAGAGGTGATAATATTACACATCCTGGTACATAAATATTCTAGTGGACCTTACAATCTATGGGGGAAACAGATGTTAAACAAATAGTTCATCAACTAATTTTATAGTTAAGTTTATGCTATGTGCTGTAAAAGAAAAACAAGGATTATAAGAACATATAAGAGGAAAAATGGAACTCACTTTAGTGACGAAGCAGAGTATACTCTGTTGATAGTGTCCATCAATGCACTGAAGATTTTAATTTTGATGTAGTACAGTTTAACTATTTCTTATTGTGTTGCCTGTGCATTGGTGTCATATCCAAGAAAGAATTGTGAAATCCAACATTATGAAGCTTTTCCCTATGTTATTTCTCCTGTGTTTTATGATTTTGACTCATATATTTGATCAATTTTGAATTAATTTTTGAATGGGGTATGAAACATCTGACTTTGTTCTTTTGCTATTTGGTTGAACAGACTGTCATGTATCTATTGAATAGTCTTGACACTTCTGTCAAAAGTCTTTGACTACGTATGTGAGGGTTTGTTTCTGGATTCTCTAATATGCTCCATTGGTCTACATATCTATGTACCAGTACCACACTATCTTGATTACTCTAGCGTTTAGTAAGTTTTGAGATCATGTAGTGTGAATTTTTCCTTTTCAGAATTGGGCTACTCAGAATCCCTTGAGATTCCACTTGAATTTTGGATGAATCTTTCTATTTCTGGAAAAAAAAACAATGCTGGGATGTGGACAGATCTGATATTATTATTTTTGGAAGAATCGGAAACTTAAGCTTGTAAAGGAAAAGTAAATTGCATAATCATAACCAATTCTCAACCATTACACAGAATTTCACCTTTCTTGTCACTAAACATAGCTATTCATTTATTCTGTCATCCAGATAAAACTGATTAGTGTTAAAGTTCATGTTTCTTCCTTTCTCCTACTGACCACTATTTTATATCTTATTTTATTATTTCTATTTCTATTTTCTCCTTAGTGTTCAAGTCTAAATTCTTGAAACTGAAAGCCAGCATTTTTGTCACCAACTAGTCCTTTAGCAATATAGATGCTCCTTAAAATGCTTTGGTTTCTTCCCATAATAGTTTGGTTTATTTTCCTTCATTTACTTTTTTTTCCTTTCTTTTCTGTTGCCATCTAAAACATTTTTATTGATATTAACATAAACTAGCATTCTGAATTTGGATTAAAGATCTCAAAAATTATATTTGCATTTCTTCCTTGTATTTTTCTTTTTTACTTTTATGCCTTTTGTTGTTATTATGTGGCACATATAATTCAATAATACACAGCTTTCATTATTTGATGTCAAATTATTGGTCAAATTATTGATTTATTTTAATGTTCATAACAATGAAGTATACCATAACAAATATGGTAACCTCTAGTTTCAAAGACCAAGTATCTCAGCTGATTCTAAAATACTTTGTGCATTTTGTCTTAATCATATCAAATAAAAGCAAACGATTGCTTGAGTTTATTTGCAATTCAGTCAAGTTTCTCTTTCAGGAGAATTGTCTGTTTATATTTAGTGGGACAATTGATATATTTACATCATCCTTCCAGCTACTGTTTTATATTATTATTCTTTTTTTTCTATTTTTGCCTTATATAATTTCTGTGGTTTCTGTGATGGAATTGCCTTCTTTGATCATTTACAATAATCAATCATTTTTCAAATGTTTTTACCATTAATATAATTTACAACAACAGTTCCAAATATTTTACTGTTCATTTCTAGTAACTTAAAACATTTTAAACTCTATCCTCAGAGACATAAGAAATCCAGTTTCTTGAATTTATTATATTCACCTGAAAAACACTTTAGTTTCTCATATTCATAAACACCTAATTCTTAGTTTAAATTAAAATCTGTTTTATTATATTAACCTTCCTTTTCTCAGTGTTTAAATTTTCTTATCGCTAGAAGATGTCTTTCATTTACTTTTAGGATTCCATTGTCTCTTCAAGTAATCTTTACTTTGATATCAAATTGTCAAATAAATTTCTATTTTAGATTCAATAAGAAAAACTGATATTTCTGGGTCCTGCATTGTATTTGATAGTGCCAATTCTCTACTCAAGACTTTCTCTTAAAATATTCTTTTATCTAAAATTAGTGAGTGCATTTTGAAGACATACTTTGACTTATCTAACTGGAAAATTATTTTCCTTTTAATTTTTGGCTA
The DNA here is from genome assembly GCF_048772815.1 of Callospermophilus lateralis. Classification (NCBI taxonomy): domain Eukaryota; kingdom Metazoa; phylum Chordata; class Mammalia; order Rodentia; family Sciuridae; genus Callospermophilus; species Callospermophilus lateralis. The sequence continues at coordinate 40,911,410 of NC_135307.1, read as the reverse complement.
CTTATTGAGGTTACTACCATGGTGTTAAAACCTAAAATCTTGGCAAAGCATTGTCCAAAGCAGAGTCCAACAACTATAAACCAAAATCAAATTTACCTTTACCTGTCTTTATAATAAAGACTCACACTGCTAGGCTCACTGTGTCATGTGGCGTGTGGCAGCTTTCATGATGTCATTCAAGGAATTACAACAGAAACTGAATTACTTCCGAGGCCTAATATATGTACAATATGGCCTTTCATATAAAAAGTTGCTGTCCCCTCATCTGCATCTTTCTTTTTAAAGATAATTTTTTTCCTTTATTTTCAAATTACTTGCCTTTACTTTTTTCTTAAGAAAGATTTTATTCTTTTTCTAGCTCTATCATATCCTCTAATATTGCTATCAGATGATTTTATTGTAATTTAGGATCCTTTTGAAAAGGAAATTACAATAACACTAATTTTTCACTGGACATAATTAGTTTTGTTGTAGACTCTCACTTTTTTTTTAACCAGGTGTGGAGTATGCAAGGTTAACATAGTTCTTCAGAATGTCACTTTTATTTGGGGGCAATGATTTTCCTCTTTTCAGATGATGTTGCAGAAGTTGCCTCTGGAAGTGACTTCTGCAGAATACTGCAATCCTCCCCTAAGCGTGAAGTAACGCTTGTAATTGAACTTGAGACTTACCTTTCAGGCTTTTTGATTGTTAAGATTAGATTTCTGGGGCTGGGTCATACTCTGCTGTAGGCATCTTAAGTACCTGTCATATTGGGAAGGGGCAGAGTTAGGAGTTAGAAACCTGCATTGTTAACACTCCTTAGAGTGTTTCTGGAAATTTGTTCCTTGCTTTCAGGTTTTAGAATGTGTAAAGTAGTATTTTACCTTTACATTGGCTTAGCAAGCAAAGATAATGATGTTGATGTTACATTTCTAAATCTATATATATATATATATATATATATATATATATATATATATATATATAATTAATTCATCTTTTTACACAAGTAGAGTACAACTTTTCATTTCTCCGGTTGTACATGATGTAGAGTCACACCATTTGTGTAATCATAGCCATTCATAAGGGTAATAATAATGTCCATCTCATTTAACCATACCCCCCATACCTCCCTCATTTCCCTCCCTCCCCTCTGCTCACCCCGTACATATTTAACTTAACCATCCAGTCAGAGCTAAGGAGAATAATAATTATTCACTGCAATTTTTACTGTGTAAATTTTCAATTGGACTTCACTTCAATTTTAAAAATAAATAAAATAAATTGCATTTACTTAGTGCTTTCAAATAATAAATTGTAACTGGAAAACTAGTTTTACCAACTCTCAAAATATACTATAAAATGGAAAAAAATAAATCAAACATCTTTGTCCTAATTATTAAAATTAATGTAAAATTCATTTTTTCAAATTTGGTTATCTCAGGTTCTTAATTATCCTTTTTAGCCACCTCAATAATTTTAATGACTTCTGTTTTCAAGTTCTGATTGAGAAAATTCTCGCCACCAACTGATTTTTCTTGTATCATATTGTTGTAAATTGTTGGTTAGATATTCATCTTACTCTTTTTTATTTTAAAATTTTCTGTATTTCATAAAAAATCATTTCCATATTATCTCATTACATGCTCTTTCTTCTAAAGCCATCTCCAGAGAAAAGAGAATAGGTGGGAATACAAGTCAAGAAGCTGATACTTGTGCAGCATTTTTTTTTTTTTTTTTTTTTTTTTTTTTTTTGCCAGGAGAACCTAGCACAACAAGAGTCAAATTTCACCTACAATCCTGGGACCTTAACTTCCAAAACAGGATTGATTTTTTTTCTTCATCTGTCATCCATCTTAACAATGTATAATCACTGCTCTGATCACAACCAGATTTTGCTAGGTCAGATCAACTATATATTTTTGGTTATACATGAACAATGAAAATTATGTTTTCATTATAAATAACAAAAGAGCAATGTTTAGGGAAAAAAACAAGAAAAAAATAAATATGTCATGGTTGGAATTCCAGAACATTTAAGTTGGTGAGTATTTGGACTTAGACATATTCTTTGTTCTGTTTTTGTCCAGAAAAGTACTACTAATAAACACTTAGAATTAAGTTTCTTAGCTATTCCGGGATTTAATTTTTGGAGAATGTCTTGACATCTACCTCCTGAGCCTTGAGAAGATTCTTCTCAGAAAATCTAATTATATTTTTTTAAATTGTGTACATGTTGGAATAATTTTGAAGTCAAAATTAAAATTTAAAAAGGTAAACCATATAGTCTAAACCAATGAGATCTTGAAAAATCCTGGATTCTGTTTTCTTTTCAAATTTTGGAATCTTGTCATACTCATTAAACAAAAAACAAAAATTATGAATCCTAACTTGGACTAAAGTATGATTAGTTTGGATTGCTAATCAAATGTCATATTTAAAGGAAATAAAATGGGTATCAAGAGTAGTTTTTCTTTCAGCTAGATAAACTCCTTTTGACCTGGGTATAATAAAGACATTGTAAATATTCATGCACACATTTCAAAGTTTTGGACCATTTCCATATGTGTATGTTCCATTGAACAATAGTCCCCCAGGTTCCCAAGGAAAAAACAGGCACATTATTTTTGCAAGAAGGGAGAAATGATTGTAAATTATTAGAAATATAAAACATTTAATCACTCTGATATTTATGCATTGTCCTTTTATTGGCACTTCTTTAAATAAGGAGTATGAGTAGTGGCAGTTATAAAGCAAGAATAATAATGACCACCGAAAATTTTGTTCTGCCCTGTGGGATTTGAGAGTGTTTGAAAGAAATGAAAGCAAATCTGCATTATAATGCCATATATCCGTAGGTAGGAACTCAGCAGAATAATCTTTATCCACCTGCCACAGTATGTAAGACTATATGTGCAGGAGATGACTATAGTGTATATGATTTGAATCTAAAATGCTTGCCTATTATTTATGAAAAATTTAAAGCTTTTTTCCTATTAGAGAAAAAGTAGGGATTACATAAATTAATAATAATCAGAGCCATTATTACTTAAGCTGTAGACTTTTGGTCTCTTATTCTATTTTCCCAAAAGAAAATATACATAAATTGTGAAAGCCACACTTTTTCTAAGAAGTGTGTTTTGGTTTTTCTTCTATTCCAGTTTATTTATGTCAGTTGTGTCAAATTTTGATCTTATATTCATGTTATTATAACTATTATGTACATCCCTTTTGCAGTTTTTTTGGTCAAATTTGCTTTGTTCTGCTGCTGTAACAGCCTGAAAGCAACTTTTGTTTGACACTTAATTGCTACTTGTTCTAATTGTTTATCTTGGCCATTTTTTCTTGTGAATTATGAACTTGCTGAGGACAGAGACAGTTCTAGTAGCATCTATGTTAAGAAGAACACAACTGTATCTTGAATAAGTAAATAAACAGATATCTTAACTTTTCTTGATTATAATAAACATGGTCAACATGTATCAAGGGATTAGAATGTGTCCAAAATATTCAATAACTTGTTCATTCCTCATAGCAATGCTGTGAGAAAGGTCTCATAACCCAAATGTACACATAGGGAAAGTGAAACATGGAGAAGTTAAAGATGTGCTCAGGACCAAACAGCTAGTAAGTGGCAGAGGCAAGAACTGAAGTCACACAAACTTACCCAAGAATGCCCTTTAATTACTGTCCTGTGCTAATATTTTAATATAGCATTTCACACTAGCCCATCTGCATGGATAAGGCAAGACAGTGTAACCATAGCTACCTGAATAACCTCATTTAAAGTCTTTCACACTGAGCTAAAAGAAAGTTTAAAGTCCATTGACATATAATTTATTTGTATGACCGGAGCTCTAAATTATTTGTCTTGATTAACGTGGTATTCTGCTGGGCAAAATATGGGTACAGCCTGTACCCAATGTGTTCAAAATAGCAATACCATGGATTTAATTGATTTCACAAAGAAATGTGCCCTCAGTTCAGGATGTTTTGTAATTAAGAAATAAAATTTCTGAAATCAAAACCCCTAAAAATAGCATCTGTGTGTCATTATTAATTTATCATACCAATGTGTTATTTTACACAGTACCCCAAAGAAAATTGTTAGTTTTCATAACATTATATATATATATAACTTTCTTTAAATATTTTCATGAAAATAAAATATTTTTGACACAATGTCACTGTAAAAATATTCAAATACTTAGAAACAATCTAATTGAAAAATTAAAGTATATATTTTGTTACATCATAGGTATAATTTTTTAAAATTTTTCAGTAAATGAGGTCTGAGTGACTTAAGGAATTATCTCACATAAATTTCGGAACAATTGCAATGCAAGAAAAACATCATGGAAATCAGTTCCTGTTTATAACACCTTTTTAAAATTAAAAAAAAATTTTCAATATTTGTCCTTAATGCCCACCATGCTATTTGGTGTTTTCCCATAGGTAACATACTATAAATTTAAGGTGCCATCTATGAAACAAGTCATAATTATGAAAGTCCCTATACATACCTATCAGTCTGAGACTGTAATATTCATGTCCTAGATTTATTACTGCCTGTTTTAGTTAGAAATGTAGCATCTTTAAATCTCTTTAAGTTTTATCCCCCATTTCATCACTTTCTTTCAGGCGTATCATAAACTTTATGATTATAGCTCTCAGAGTGTAGCCTACACTGGCAGTTCAACATTTCTCAAGCATTTATTGATTTGAAAATATGTTTCACCAAATTTCTTTAAATTAAACCTAAAAAAAATATTTGTCTTGATTAACGTGGTATTCTGCTGGACAAAGTGTGGGTACAGTCTGTACCTTTCCGGAGTTCAGTCAGTGATAACCAATTAGGTAAAAATGTATTTGGGTTTCTTTGTCCTTTGAGAAATTATATAGCAAAATAATCTACCCAAGACTTAAAATTTAGGGTAAATATGTTTTAAATTTTATTTTTAAGTGTTGGACAAAAATGTTAAAATTATACATATTCATGAGATACTATCTAAGGTTTAAAGACATGTATAGATTATGTAATGTTCAAATCAGGCTAAACATATTATCTCCTCAATTATCATATTTTTATGGTAAAAACTTTCAAAATTCTTTCTTATATAATGCACAGTACATTGTTGTCTGTTATCATCCTACAACAATAGCACATCAGTACTTCTTATTTTAATCTAAGTGCATATTAATTTCCACTGATTGAATTTTCCCCAACATACACACACTCCCCAGCCTCTAGTAACCATCATTCTACTCTATACTTCTATGCAATCAACTTTTTAAAATTCCACCGATTAGTGAGATCATGTGGTACTTACCTTTCTTTGCCCTGCCTTTTTCACCTAACATAAAAATCTCTAGTTCCACCCCTGTTGTCACAGATGACAGAATTCCATTCTTTTAATGGCTGAATAGTATTGGTATTTATATGGACTACACTTTCCTTACTTGTTCATCGCTTGATGAACACTTGAGTTTTCATTTCTTGACTATTGTGAATAGTGCTGCAATGTACATGGTAATACAGGTTTCTGTCCCACAAGTCAATTTCATTTACTTTGAATATATACTGAGTAGAAGGATTGTTCTATCATATGGTAATTCTGTTTTTTAACTCTCTAAGGAACTTCCAAACTGTTGTCCATAATGACTACTAATACACATTCCCAACAATGGTGTGCAAAGTTTTCCTTTCTCCTCATTGATCCCTTCTGCAAATTTTTTCCTGTTCTGTAGGCCATCTTTTACTCTGTTGATTATTTTCTTAACTGTTATACAGGATTTATTTTAATAGAAATGGGTAATAGATGTTGATATATTTTAAGAGCATTCTTATTGGTACTAGGGAAAAGAATGAATAGTCACAATGACAAATTTGGAGGAATATGCAGAAAAAAATAAGCATTGAGTAGCAAAAAGAAGAGAAAAATTATTTCAGTTTTTTTCTAATCTAAATGCTAAAAAGTTTCATGGAGAGTAGACTGAATATTTATGTATCTTGGATATTTATATTAAATGTCTCTGTTGGAAAGAGGAACACTATGCTAGTTGGTTTGTAGGCATACAAACTTGGGTTAGAAAATTCATTTTCTAGACTGTAGGTATCATAGGTCCAGAGGCTGAGTCCTCAACACAAGTAGCTAAAATGTTTAGAAAACTCAGAGAGCAAACAGATAACGGTTCTTCATTTAAACCTTAAGATCTGACCACTATGTATAGGTCCAAAGCATGAAAAAACTAAGAACATACTGGACAGTTCAGAGTAAAGGAGAATGCCTCTCTGCTTAAGAAGAATGCACGGTACATGGCATGTGAAAGATGCTCACTTAAGAAGAGCCAGCAAGAGCCAGGCATGGTGACTCATGCCTGTAATCCTGGCAATCCAGGAAGTGGAGACAACAGGAAGATTCCAATTTCAAGACCAGCCTCAGCGATTTAGCCCAGGCTCTAAGCAACTTGTCTCAAAATAAAAAAATAAGTAATAGGCTTGGGATGTGGCTCAGTGAAAGAGGGGAAGTGCTTAAAGGTTTTACTTACCATGAAATGTGAATAGCATTCAAGTTGTAGGAAGATGATAGGAGACCTTACATCATGCTCTAAAGAATTAAAAAGTTTTAAGCAAATGTGTCATACATTCATCAAGTATCTGGAAAGTACACCTTACATTAAGAATTAGCAATAGTGATTTAGACATTTAAAGCATAGAAAGGATAAATATACATACAGATCATCCATAAAGAAAGAAGAAAGTACGGGATTAAAAAGAGAGGAAACCTTACTGACAGGGTGAGTGGCAAAAGTACTTACCAAAGTGACATTAGAACAGTGTAAGTCCAAATGTAAATGTAAGTATAAGTTCAAATGTAAGTCCCATGAGGGTATGAGTTAACAATTCTGAATATTTCTATACATGTATACTGGAATTGTACAAATAAAATTGTGGTAGATAGTTAAAATCACTGAGTTGTGATTTATCTGTTTTTGGTACTATTTTAAAGTGTAGCTATTTAATGTGGTTTACTATCTTGTTCACATTGTTTGCCTACTTTAAAGGACAAGAATACAAAAACGATACAAAAGGAAGACAGAAAAATAAGTATTGAGAGGTTGAAGAAGGTGGCATTGGAGAGTCAAGGAAAGACAACATAGAGGACAGCTTGGCAAAGGATCAAGTACTCCAAAGAGCCTACTGGTTACTTCTAACAAGGAGATTCTGAAAATGATGGGAAAAGAGGGTCAACTATGTGTTTAAAAGGGAAAGCTGCAAATGAAGATCAGAGATAGGAAAAGAAAGAGAGAGGAATATAGAAGAAATAGAAATATGTTTAGGCTAGATTGCTTGGTTTCTTTGTAGACAAATGGGAGTGACACAACGATGAGAAATTGATGACAAAGGGCAGGTAATGCATGAGGCAGGTAGGAGAGGCTAGACAGGAGCACAGGGAGATGGTCAAGCCCACAAAGGAGAAGCAATACCTTTGTCTCTGAGAATGAATATTTAACAGAAATCATATTTAAATAAACATATTTATCAAGTGGAGGATAGAATAGATGAGAATATACTTTAAGTGCCTTTGGCTTTTAAAATCGAAGATATGTTGTTATCTAATTATGATGAAAACAAAGTTTGGGTTTTCAAGGTTTGGTAAATTTCTGAATTCACAGTGGAGAGAAATTTAGTGGGGAATGAAAAGTTTCTTGAAAATATATCTATTTTTTTCTGATATGGATCATGATAAAACTACTCAATGTGAATTTGTAGTGCACTTCATATGCATGGTTAATGATATTTCTCAACCCTGCTCTCCAGGTTGAGCATGAAGTATATAGTACACAGAGAATGAAGAACGTTTTAGGTAATGTTAATAACTGTTTTAATCAGCATTTTAACTGTGGTGACCAAAACTCCTGACAAGAGGAAGAAAAGTGTATTTGGACTTTCAGAGCTCTCAGTCCATAGAAGGCTGACTCTATTCCTGTTTGCTCAAGATGAAGCAGAACAACATGTCTGAAGTGTGGTGGAGGAAAGCAGCTCAGGACATGATCAGAAAGCAGAAAGAGACTCCACTCACCAGATACAAAATATATACCCCAAAGGCGTGTCCCCAGTGACCCACCTCTTCCAGCCAAACTCTACCAGCCTACAGTTACCACCCAGTTAATCCCTATCAGGGGATTAATTCACTGATTGGGATAAGGCTCTCATAACCCAATCATTTCACCTCTGAGCTTTCTTGCATTGTCTCACACATGAGATTTTGGGGGATATCTCCCATCCAAACCTTAACAATAATGATAGGTTATAACAGAGATGTTGATTAGATCACAGAGATAGTTTTATAGTGCTAAAGTGTCATGGAAATGATGACTATGATAAAGATTTTAGGTAAACATAGACCGCTGCATTGAACTAATGGGAAGACTGAAGTGCATAGCAAATATGGGATAGCTGGTTTCAATAAAAGTGAAAAGGAAGGAGCAGGGTAGCAAGTAACAGATTTTAAAATGCAAATACATAAGTCCTTTTTTGTACTCTGTCAGAGAGCAAGTCTAAAGTTGAACTGTGGGTAAAAATTGATCACATTAAAGCACAAAATATCAGATCACTAAATGGCATGATGTTCCAGGTAACAGAACTGGTAAGAGTGTGCTTAAATAACCAAATAGAGCATACATAAAATTTGGAGGGTACTCCTGCCAGGTACAAAGGGTTCACGGAGAATGGTCAAATATCTCTGGATAAATGATTATATGGAAGTTTGATTACTGATTAGCTGCTCTCTGCTATCAATAGGGACACTGATATAAACAAAGATACTGTTCAATTTCAAATTTATTTCAAGTTAATACCCATTTGAAGGAGCAAAACCTTGCCTTCAATGACTTTTTCCTGTACTCAAACTGCAAATGCTAGCTTAGATCTCAGTAAACCTGGGGGTTGGGATGTGGGGGTAATGGATAGCAAAACTGTTCTGCAAATAAAATAGAAAAAGCTGCTTCTTTGTAGGTGTGAAATAATTGATACATTCCTTGTTTATAATGTTGTATTACAAGAAAATATTTTGTTTTGGAGTGTTTTGATCTCAATTATATGGGAAAACAGTTGGTGTGCAGTTTAGAAAGTGTGTCAAATAATGAAAGCTTCTTAATAACAGGAATGGTTTCAGTAGAAATTGCCTGACAAGGGGAAACATCTTAATGATATCAACCTTTCTGAAGCAGAGCCCAGTCATTGGTAGAGACAATTTATCTTTTAATTCAGTAAGAATTCTCGTCCATTTTAAGCTGTATTCTTTCACAATTCTAACAATAAATGCTAGTGTGCTGAATTAATATTACTTAATAGGAATAATTCTTTGTCTTTTTAATGCATTTTTATAGCAGAGAACATTTAACACTGTTATCTTTGGTGAATTATACAAAATTAGTATTTTACTGTTCCAGAATTCACACACATTTTGGTCTCCATTCAAGATACTTGAGACCAGCATGAAATTAAATTCTTAGTAATAGAAGACTACTTCAAAATGGTGGGGAATCCAGAAAAAAAAGATAAGCTTGAGCAAATTGCATAAAATAACATCTCAGTACAAATTACATAAAATAATTCAATAAACAACCAGCATGATATTTTGGTGATATAATACTGAAAAAAAGTAATTTTGATAAGGAGAAGATGTACAAAATAAAGCTTAGGTCTAATATACTTATTAAAAGTTTACACTCAAATTTTAATTTATGAAATATAAAACCACCTTTAACATTGAGCAAGTTAATAGATGGATATACAAATAAAAGATTAAGCAGAAGAACTTAAAATTTCATAAGGATTAGTCTCAAAATTGAGACTCTATATGCATTTAATCATACAACAACTATTTGATTAGTGTTTGTTGTACATCAGACAGCATGTTGACCTGGAAGTCACAAAACTTAGTAAAACATTAATTGCTTAAAGTTTAATAAGGGATACATACAAAAAAACACAAAATAATTTGTTTCCAGTTTCTTGTTTTCTTTTATTTGCCATGTTTATACTTATTTGTATATGCAAAATATATTGTATGATACCACAAAAACACAATACTAGATATATATATGAAGCAACACAGTACAAAAATTACATAGAAAGACTTCAACTCTTAACAACCTGGGCCAACTTCCAATCCCATAGGTAACCAGCTGTGGGTTACTCTATGATTCTCATCTGTAAAACAACATAATAATAGCTATAATGAGGGCTGAATGAGGTAATGAATACAACTCCTTATTAGAATATATTTTGTATTTAATAATCAATTGGTAAATATAAATTAAATTGCTATCATTATTTATTGTAGAGCTAATATTTACACATATTAGAAAAACATTAACTCTCTAAGAGGCAAAAAACAAAAACGGCATCACAAAGTAAATGATATGGGAATTATGCTACAAAAGATGAATAGAAGTTTGCCAAACACATTATAGAAGTGTTACTCTACAAGATACAGATGTGAAAAAAATAATATATCTAACTGGTGACCTCTTTGCCAGTTCCTTTTTTTTTTCTATCAGGCTTTGAAAACTTGAGCCTCAGATCAAATCCTGCATCCTATCCTATTCTTTCTCTATAATCTTTGTAGGGCAATTGAATTTTTCTCTTGGTCAAGAATGCCACCTAAATGCTGATTTATGTCAAATTTGTATCTCTTACTCAAGCCTCAGTTTTATATTCTGGTCAAATGTATAACTTCCAGTCATTAGTTCCACTGAGTGGCATCAGTATCCACCCATGAGCTCAAGCCAGCTACTTGGCAATTTTCCTTACTCTATTCATTGTGTTTCCTTAATTTTTTTTCAAAATGTATCACACTCATACTCTCTCTCCTCTCTCATTCTCTACTCCAGCGGCTTCAGTGTTTCCTTCTAGTCTGTCCACAAAGAAGCCAGGACTCTTACAGATATAAATTAGATTTTACCATATTGCTGCTTTAAACCCTCTAGTAGTTTTATAGTATTTGGTTAAAAAAAATCAGCATCATCTACCAGACTAAGGTCCAGAAAGATCTGTCTCTTACCTAAATTTCCAAATTTTATTGTCTTCCTCAGAAAATAAAGGACAACAACTTTCCCAGCCCAGATATTCTCAGCATGGAATGTTTTGCATGGTCTTTACCAGAGTCTCTCTTCTCAATCTACAAGGCTTTGCTTAAAATATACCTACTCAAGAAAGCCCAGAAATAAATCTATGCATTAACAAACCAAGTGTTTTTTTTAGAAATGTGCTCAGAATGCACAATAAGGGAAGGATGATCTCTTCAATAGATGGTGTAGGGAAAACTGAATATGTACATGAAAAACTGAATTATCTCACACTTTACACAAACATTAACTAAATGGATTAAAAACCTTTAAAGTAAGACCTGAAACTATGAAACTGTTAAAAGAAAATTTCAGGAGTACCTTCATTGCATTGGTTTGTGGAATTGTATTGTTTATAGGAGTCCCAAATCATAGGCAACAGAAGAAAAATAGATAATGGGATTATATTAAAATAAAATTTCCTGCACAGGAAAATTAAAAAAATCAACAGAGTGAAGAGATAACTTACAGAATATGAAAGAATATTACCAAAACCATATATCTTGCAAGGGGTTACTATCCAAGCTATATAAGGAACACAACGAATGCACAGAAAACAAATAACCCCATTAAAAATGGACATACATACATACAGATAAATCTCAAAGGAAGACTTACAAAGACTTACAGCAGGCATATTAAAAATGTTCAACCTCATTAAGCATCAGGGAAATGAAAATAATTATGTCAAAACGTATTCTATTGTCCTGATAACTAAAAAGAACCAATAAAAATAAATAAATAAGCAAACCACAAAGAGATATCATCTCACACCTATTAGAATAACTGTTATTGAAAAGACAAATGATAGCAAGTGCTGGCAAGGATGTGGAGAAATGGAAAATTTGTGCACTGTTGGTGTAAGTAAATTAGTACAGACATTGCAGAACAGTATGGGATTCTCAAAAAATAAAAATTAAGCTACCATGTGACCCAGCAATCCCCAAACTGGCTCTATATCCAAAGGAAACAAAATGAGCATGTCAAAGAGGTATCTGCACTCCCATGTTTACTCAGAATTATTCACAAAAGTCAAGATAGTCAAGATACAGAATCAACCTAAATGTTCATCAGCAAGTAAATTAATAAAGAAAATCCAGTACATTCACACAATGGAATGTTACTCAGACATAGATAAAAGGGAATCAAATGTATGAAAGATGATATGTCAAGAGCTTTGTAATGTTTTGAACAACCAATAAAAAATGGGGCATATAAAAAAAATCAAATGTATGAAAGATGATATGTCAAGAGCTTTGTAATGTTTTGAACAACCAATAAAAAAATGTGGCATATAAAAAAAGGGAAATTTTGTTTTTTGAGCTGACATGGAAGAATCTAGAGACATTGTGTCAAATAGGTCAGACATAGAAAGAAAAGCACTACATGGTTCTACTCATATGAGAAATTTGAGCAAGTTAATCTCATAGAAATAGACAATAGAATGGTGGTTAGCAGGGACTGGTGAGGTAAATTTTAGCCAAAGGATTCAAAATTTCAGTTGTAGGTGGGGGAAGGGCTGCATGCATGTAATCTCAGCTACTTGAGAGGATGAGACAGGAGGACCACATATTCAAAGTTAGCTGAGCAATTATTATATTCTATCTCAATTTTTTTAAAAAAAGAGATGGGGTTATATATCAGAGATATATAACACATACACACACACACACACACCGAGAGAGAGAGAGAGAGAGAGAGAGAGAGAGAGAGAGAATCAGTAACATAAGAGGAATAAGTTCAAGATATATACAACATGGTGACTACAGTTAATGACATGTTATGGCATCCTTGGAAAATACTAGGAGAGGGTATATTAAGTGTTCTTACCACAAAAGTGACAACTGTGTGAGGTAATGTATATGTTAATTAACTGGATTTTATTTTTCCATGGGTAGATATATTTCAAAACATCATGTACATGATAAATACATATAATTTTATCTGTCATTTTAAAATAAAATACAAATATTCTGAGTAGACTTCTTTAGCCATCTTGCTTAAAGTATCTGGTATTTATTCCATCTAATATTATTCTATCCTTTTGACTCGGAGTAAGCTCTTAAAGGAATATCAGCTTTGATGAAACTACTAAATTTCTGACAATAACATTCGTTCATTCAACATATACTTATTGAATGGTTACTCTGTTCAGATTGAAGTTAAATGATATCATCCATGTTTTAGAAGGATTATTACAGCTGATATATAGAAAAAATTGCAAAAGGCAGAAGTGAAAGCAGAAAAAGTTGGTAGCACACAACTGCAGGTAAGAAGTGAAGATCAATTTCACTACACTGATAGCAATGAAGATAAAGAGAGATGTTTGGGTTCAATCAATCTATTTACTGGAAATAGAACAAGTACAAATTGCTGATAGACTGAATGCAAGAGAAAGTCAAGAAGGAAGATGAATTATTCCAAGGTGTATTCCCAGGAATAACCAAATTAATAGCAGTATCAAAACAGGGAGTGAAATTAATTTGAAGGAAAGATATCAAGATTCCCTATTGTATATGTAAACTTTAATATGCCTTTTATGACATAAAAACATCAATATCAAATTAATGATTAAAATATTTGCAATTTATGTGCAATGTTTAGACAAAAGACAAATTTGGTCATTATCAGCATAGGAACAGTATTAAAATTGTGTCAATATGGTATTATCTGGGGAAAAAATTAACAATAAGTATACCTAACTTCAAGAGTCCTTTTTAGATGCCAGATACTATTCTAAGCATTTGATTGTGTTTTTTGCTTAGTACAATAACTCTATCATGTAGGTCTTCCTGTTTTTCCTGTCTTGCACATAATAAAAACTGAAACATAGGAGATGAATGACTTGCCCAGTGTTGCACAACTACTATGTGGGAAGACTGAGATTTGAACGTAGAGTTCTCTATGTCCAAAATGCATGAAAAAATAGAGTCACAAGATGATGCTACCAAACAAGTAAGAATTAGAACTCAGCCCAATTTTCTAAAAAGGTAGAGGATCTAACAAAAAAACAATGAGAAGGACTGGTCTAAAGGGAAATCAAGACAACGTGAAGTTAGGGAAGATAGTTTCTTTTTTCAAAGAGAGGAAAGTCATCCACATTGGAGTCCACTGAGAGGTGAAATAACAAACAGAAAGAAGGGTCCCCCCTCAATCTGGCAACATGAAACACATCAGACTGCAATTATAGTGGAATAGAGAGAACAGGGTACCTAAAGGGTTTTTTATTAAACTTTACCTAAAGTTTTTGAAGAAAAGGCTAGTATAGAGATAGTTGCTTTATAATGTTGACACGTGACATGTGTAGCACAAATAAAAGAATAAAAAAGTAAGGATGTATTGTTTTAATGCTTAAAACACAGAGAAAGGGAGAACATTAAAAAAAGAAGTTGGGAAGGTATTAAGTACCACATCACTAATGGTCCTTATATTCCTAGATCTCTCCATGAAAATAATTGCAGTAATTGCTGTTTTGTGAGCAAATGTCTCAACTTATTATTTCAGAATGGCATGAGCTGCAAAGAAATCAGATCATCTTTCTAAAGTATGTGATAATAATATGTAAAAACAATATTTGTAAATTTTAATTCCTCATTTTTGCGTATAAAATTTTTGGAAAAACAGGGAATCACAAATTTTTACATATTGATTTTTTAAAATTTTTGGCTAAATTTACATTAATGAAATTCACAAATCTTAAGTGTGACTGCATCATTTGTAGGTTTGGTTTACTTATTTTACTGTGTCAGAGATGCTATGTAATTCAGACAGTAATCAGTCTAAGGTCTATTCAAAATTCTTTCTCACCTACAAATCTTTGTCTCAAAACTTCCCACAAAAAGAAAAAAAAATCAGAGAAAAGAATGGTTAGCATTTTAAAATCTGTAAGTACTGCACAAATAAAAAAAATGTGCTTTATGTACTTTGTTTATTTCATAATAAAACTTCCTCTTAAAGAATTATGCAAAAACTCCATTAATAAACTAAATATATGTATGTAAAACTTTTATAAAGACATCTAAAAATGAAAATGTCAGTAGAAAAAATAGCAAAAATTCCTTCTTAAGCCATTTTGTGAGAAGAAAGATAATTTTTATTTTTTGATGCATTACTTAAAAAATTAGTGTCCTCCTACTATCAAACCATTTTGAAAAGTCTTCTTGATCGACCACTACTCTGCGGTTAGCCTTCTCTTTGAACTTAGATGGTGGACTATGGAGAATGACATGCTTCCAATGACCTCAACCCTCTTGTACAATGATTAATCATCATGAATACAAGTTAAGATCAAACCATGGGAACCTTGTCTTCTCTCATCTAATGTGATTAATGAGTTGCATGGGTGAGATGCACTGTGAAGAGAAAGTTTAAAGTACCTGAGGCAAAGTATAATTTTGATACACCTCCGATAAGATTTTAGGGAAATAGAAACCATCTTGAAAATAAAAATCCTGTAGTTAAAAATGACAAGATCATCCACTCAAGGTGGCTATATATGATAATAAACTATTGCAATATATACTATGAAAAAAAAATCACCCATTGTTTGCTTTCTTGTTGATAGCTACTAATACTCAAGTAGCCAGTAAGAGGCCCATGCTTCTTTAAATTAGTTTCTTTATAAGCTCAACAGCATCAATCTTTCACGAGGAATTAGGGTTATTCAAATATTGACATTGTCAGTCCTAAGACAATGCAGTTCCTCACTTAACCAACAGGAAAATTGCATCTATAACATTTAATTAGAGAATGATCTATGGCAGTTTTTTTGAACTCTTAATGATTTAGTGAAAAATAAAAAATCTTTTCAGAACAGTCAATTAAAGTAAAGAGCAACTATACCCATTTTTAAAATGTCAATATATAACTATTAATAACAGGAAAAAAGGTAAATTACTTTTGTCATATTGTACACAAAATCCTTATTAGCACTAAGACACATTGCTATCTTTATAAAATATGAAAATTAACACTCATTTCTAGAGATCAGAGATTTTCCTGGCCAAATTCATAGGCTTTTCTCCCCCTGATGTTCTCTTTAGAGTTTAAACATTGAAGCACTTTTTACCTTTATTTATGGACTAAATATTCTTCTTCAAACTTACTTCCTTACCTCCAAATTTCCTGCCTAATCAATATTTGTATACACCAAATTTTAAAAATTTAGTTTCATCATTCACTAATGTTCATTTTTTATGATGTACTTATGTAGAAACAAAACGGAGAAGGCAAAATATTATTGGTCCCTGGTTCTTTTCCCTCTAGGCATTAGACTGTAATTCAATTATGTCCCCAAATAACGATTATATTAGTTTCCTAGAACTGTCATAACAAATTATGACAAACTTTGATTGTTTGAAGCAACAAAAAGATACTATCTGACAATTCTGGAGTCAAGAAGTAAAAAGTCGAGGTATTGCCAGAGTCCACACCCTCTCAGAGGGCTATGGGGAGGGTCCTTCCTTGTCTTTTCCTATCTTCTCATGGTTGCAATCCTCCGCATTCCTAGGATTGTGGAAGTAATGCTCCTGTCTCTACGTCTGAAGTCTTCCTGTGATGTGTCCAAATTTTCTCTGACTGCCACACCAGTCATTAAATTAGGAACTTTTCAATCCAGTTTGACCTCATCCTAACTTAATAATATCTGCAAAGACCCTATTTCCAAATAAGGTCTCATTCACAGATACTGGAGTTCAGGACTTGGACATGTCTTTATGAGGACATAATTCAATCTGCAACCAACATCTATAGGAATTAATCTTAAGATTATTTTCTATCACTACAAATCATCATTACTTTAAACGTTATTTATTATCAAGTGGACTGTCACCCTTTTATTCATAGAATGCTCATTTTTCTTTGTAATGATAACTGGAAAAATATGTTTTATGGAAGATGATAACTCCATAACAACATGATTTTTAGTCAATACTTTGAGACTGTAATGAACACAACCCTGGGGCACTTTTTAAATCCCTTACTAATATGTCACTAGAAGGTGAATATACTAGGTATGTATGAAACTATCATTCATTTTGTAATTTGAGCTATATAATAATTTGAATATTTTCTCTATTTTCTTATATCAGATAAAATTTAAATGTAAGCTAAAAGCTTTAAATCTTTGGCAAAATATAATCTGAACTTCACTAAAACATCTGTTTAAAAGCAGATGGTATCTATCTATGTAAAATTAATTTGCAAAAATTCTTACATAATTTATCATCATATACAATTGGATATTACACATATGTTTTTAAAAGTAAAGAAGGAAATCAGGCATGGGGAAGAAACATTCAAAAGTAATAAAGTGTACAAGACATTTTGAAACATATTTGGGATTTTAATCATTGCTTTAAACCTATTTTCTGATGAGCTGTAAACTTTGCTCTGAGCTTTGTGTTAACCAAAGCAAAGAAAGAAACAATTCAATGACATTCTTCACAGAACTGGAAAAACAATCTTAAAATTTATATCAAACTACAAAAATAAAACCCCAAATAGCCAAAAGTATCTTGAGCAAAAAGAGCAAAACTGATTTAAACATACTTCAGAGCTTTAACTACATAGATACAGATAGAGCAGAAGAGACAGCCTAGAAGTAAACCCAAGCATCTATATATAGCCAACTAATTTTCTACAAATGTGTTAAGAACACACGTGATAAATGGGCAGTCTTTTCAACCAATGATGTTGAGAAAATAGAAAAATTTACATGTAGTAGAATTAGATTAGACCCTTACGTCTCCCCAGATACAAAAATCAATTCAAAATGGATTAAAGACTTGATTAAATATATGACCTGAAACAATGAACCTACTAGAAGAAACCGTAATGGAGGTGCTTCAGAACATTGGAAAGACAAGGAATTTTTGAACAAGACTATAAAAGCACACACATAAAAAGGAAAAATACACATATAGAACTACATCAAACTAAAAAAGTTTCTGCACCAAGAAAACAACAAATAGAAGAGTCAACCCTCAAAATTAAAAAAAAATTAAACTGTATACCTGACAAATTAATAGTTAGCATGTACAAGGAACTTAAAACACTCAATAGCAAATAATAATAATAATAATAATAATAATAACAAAATGAACAACAGACCTAAAATACTCAACATCACTAATTCTCAGGAAAATTAAAACCAAAGTACAGTGAGTCCTTACCTCATGCCAGTAAGATTATTATCAAAAGATTAACAAGTTCTAGGAAATATGGAGAGGAAAGGGAACTGCCACTATGGAGAAAGGTATAGCATTTCCACCCAAAATTGAAGAGAATTACCATATGATTCAACCATATGAGACTCAGAATATACACAAAGTAAATGAAATTAGTAAGTGGAAGAGATGTCTATAAACCCACTTTCAGTGCAACACCATGCACAGTAGTCAGGAAAAACAATCTGTATTCATCTACTGATAAAGACAATCTGGTCTAGACACATAATGAAATACTATTAAGTTGTAAAAAATAAAATCCTGTCATTTGCATGAGCACAGATAAATCTGGAGGGCACTTTGTTAAATGAAATGGGCCAGGCACAGAAAAACAAGTATGACATGATCTCACTCACACATGGAATTTTAAAAAGTTGATCACATAAAAATAGAAAGTAGAGCTGTGTTTACCAGAGGTTGGCGAGAATATAGAGGAGAGAAATGTGGAGAAAGTGAGGTATAAGTGAGAAGTTCTGGTGTACTAGTACACAAAGGGATAACTATAGATACAATAATAAAATGTCTGATTCAAAAAGTTAGAAGATAGTAAAGATTTTTACCATAAAAATATGATAAATGTTTGGGGATATATGTTTAACCAGACTTAAGCATTACACAATCTATACACATATCAACACATCACATGGTACCCACAAATATGTACAATTGTTATGTTTCTATGTATCCATCAAAATTAATTTCATCTAAAGTTTTAAAAAGAGAAGAAAGAAAATATATACTGGAAATTATTTTAAAACAATTGGTAGAAAACAATACTTATTTCTGATAACAAGATTTTGAGAAATGATTCTTGTGATGGTGACCATAAACTTAAAAGTTCGTGGTAGAATACTTCATCAAAATAATTGCCCACAATTCATATTTCAGTAGCCAAAGTTTGTAACTCACCTAGAGATCTCTCTGAAAGACTGGCATAACCTGAAAATAATATTTAAAGTATCCATGAATGATTCGAGGGCCAAATATCTAGCACATAACTTTCCAAACATATTTTATCAGAAAACCAAAATTTTTGTAAGTTTTGAGATACAGAGAATTTAATTGCTCCTTGCAAATTAAAGCTAATATATGATTTAACAGGGCACCGATTTTCATCAAAATAGAAAAGACATACAATCAAATAATAAATATATACAACTGAATAATAAGCCACCCTATGAACCTAAAGGACACAGATAATCAATACAATGACGTAAATAATGTAAACAGAAAATTCACAAGAATAAATATGTTTGATAAACATATGAAAAATGATCAAACCCATAGTTATCAGATAAATATGTATCAAAACCATTAGGAGAACCTGTCTTACCCCATGATTAGGTGGGCAAGAATTAAAATATTGATCACGTTTAATTGAGCCCAAAGATGAGAAAATGAGTACTGTTATACTAAGTGTGAGAGCACAAATTGAAAATTCAACTTATTAAAATCTACATGACCTAGCCAACATTTTGGTCCACCCTGAAGGAAAAATCATCGTTGGCAAGAGGGATGCACGTGAGGAAGCTCATTGCAGCTCTGGAGCACAAAACTGCAGATCATGTGGAAGTCCATCAGCAGAGATGCGGCTAACAAATCATCACTGTCCATCCTATGAAATGCTGCAGCCATTGGAAGAAACAAAGGAGAACTATGTGCACTGAGGAGAAAAGATTTTCAACATATAGTTTGGAGTGAAAATATTAGGTTGGTCATAAATAGTGTCCAAAGTCACTTATCATTTCTTGTTTGTTGCACTGTATTTCATAAATACATTTTTTTCCTTTTTTCCTCAGAGTAAATACAAAACGGGATCAGTTTGTAAGTCAGAGCTCTAAAATTGTGTCAGGATTAAGATATTACAGGCAGCATATAGAAAAATACTTATCTTCCTGCTGTTCATAGGAGAGTCACGTATCCAACTCATATAAGAAAGGACAGTAGAATACAAACTGGTTTAACCCACTCCTACATCTGCCATTATTCTTATGGAAGCTTGCTCTGAGCCTTAGTAGACTAAGTATCACATCATGTTCCTACATTTTCTTCCACAGGCACTTCCACTCCATGGATTCAAAGGTAAAGACAAGGTATGGGCAAATGTATGTTGTTACCGTAGATTTGTCCACAAGATGATAGACAGAGTGTAAAAAGTATCAATAATAGAGGAGCTGCCAAAAGCCTATAGCTGGTTATAATATACAAATATCTAAGAAGTCTGGCCTGTAAGTGGCTGCTGTTGAGATGAAGGTCCAAAAAGCTACTGTGAGAGGAATGTAATCTTTCTCTATTGGGTAAATTTGCTCAAGAGCCAGCAAAATAGCCAGCAGAAAAGCACATTATTCCTCAGTGAATTCATACTAAAGGGACAAAAAATAAGACTAGGGCCCATATCTGGGACCATAATCAGGGACATCACTAATGCCTTTGATATCTGCTGAAGAATTTTGGCCTTAGGGTATGAACTTTATATGACCCCATCTGATGTGAAATTAGTCAGAAAAATACCTTTATGTCATTCTTTCTCATGCAGGTTTTGGGGGAGAATGATTACAATTAACAAAATATCATAACATGAAATATCAACAGGAACAGCTGTAACTATGACTGTAAGGATGGATTTTCCCATCAAAAATTAAAGGCAGAGCAAAAAAAAGTGTAGTAATAAAAGATAAAGTTTTTAGCACAAAATTATATAGTTATTATGTACATGTTTCACAAAATCCATAAAATTAGAATTCTTCATAATTTGCTCCAAGTTTTCCATTAAATGAGAGACATTTGTTTATATTGTTATCACAGTAGACTTTCCAATTAATGGGCCCATTGAGAGGTCTCCTTGTATTTAATAAGTCAGATTCAAATATTTGTGATCTACAAACATTCCTTTGGTATGTCTTTGTGACAAAAAGCTTCCAGATAAGTAGTAAATTGCACCTTTTGAGAAGGGAGAGAAATTCACTAATTGATAAATCAGTTCATGTTGCATTTTTTCAAATCTATGATAAAAATATCCAATCCTTGGTTCATTCTTTTATATATATATATAGTTTTTGAGAGAGAGAGAGAGAGAATTTTTAATATTTATTTTTTTAGGGTTTTTTTTTGGCAGACACAACATCTTTGTTTGTGGTGCTGATGATCAAACCCTGGCGGGTCACATGCATGCCAGGCAAGCACGTTACTGCTTGAGCCACATCCCAAGCCCTAATCCTTGGTTCATTCTAAAATATAAATTGGAAGTTTTGCCTTACTGTTATCCAAAATACTATCCAAACCAGTGGGGGCTTTTTTTCCACTTCTATTTTCCTTGAACATGTTAAATGAGATAAGGGTCAAAGAGTGAAATAATTACTTCAGCAAAATAAAAATAAAAATAAAAACTATTTGAAAATGTGATTCCCTCTCTGACTGTACTCAGTTCTCATTAATAAGTGACATTTGTTTGAGTCTCCTAGAAATTGTCTAAATCAAGAAAGAGCCTGAAGATATTTTAAATAACCAAGATGTCTCTATACTATTATAAGCAAACAAAATAATTATATGGATGATGATAGAAGTGTAACCACTCATAAGCAAAAGTGGTGGTTTACTGAGGGCTAAGTACAGACACCATGAGAAAATGCTTTATACAGATTTACCCTTCATAACAACTCTTGAGAAGTAGATTTTATTTTCTTCATTTTGTATACTAGGAAACTAAAGATTAGCAAAGCAAAAGGACAATCTAGATTCATACAGCTAAAAATGATGCAAAGAGGACTTGAACCAACCCCTCTGGTCTAAAGGCCCATTATAACAAGTACAAAACTGCTAAGATGGTTATAAATCAGGCGTCTCTGAGAGGTAATTCAATTCAGACTTAGTCTCTCTTGTAACTATTTCAGAAATTCAAAATACAAATATTTACTGTTTATACGCTCTCTCTGCCAGACTTTTCTAGGAATACGCCAGTAACCCTATTTTTTTTAAAAAGTAAACATTTGATTCAGGTCACAAAGCAGATTAATCCTTTATGAACACTTTTCACGAGGGAAAATATATTATTGACTTTTATTTTTTAAAAAAATCCCAAAACAGACACACTAAGCAAGTATATTCAACTACGTGATGGTTTGGTAATCTTAATATTTAGTAATTTAAGGAAAATATATCCATTTAAAATAAGATTCACAGCACTCCAATCAAGTATCAGAAATAAATTTTAAAAAGGAAGGCATAATAAATGTCATTTCCTGAAGTTGAGTAGAACTTTCCCTTTTCTATTTTTTTTTCAGCTTCACTTTTTAATCCTGAAGGCATTACTTCAGTGTGTATACATTTATGCTAATCATATACCACAGTCATGGGTTCTTCTATCAATATGAAATGTTTTGTACTTGCTGTTTTTGTGCATCTTGTATTGTTATGTGCAATATACAAAATAATGTGTCTAACTATGCCATTTATGCTTTTGAAAGAAAAAGCAAATTACTTACTGAAGAGAATGGCATTTGCATGCATGTGTGTCAGCTTTCAAGCCATTTCCTTCTACAAAATATTGCTTTCTACACTTAGAAAATGCATCCATCCATCAGTTACAAACCATTTCAAAGCACTTTATGAATCTACAGAGCAAAATGTACTTATCTTACATTGGCAGTGTCCCAGCTGTTACAAAATTGCTATTGTCCTAATACTTACAAGGCAATTTTAGCATCAGTTAATAATTTTACAGGATAGATAACTTCTAAAGCATTATAAAATGACAGACATTAAACAATAGCAACTTAGCATTTTTTGAAACAGTTCATGACAGCTTAAAAACTAAAGTGATTTTAATGTATAGTCTATGTAGTTTTAGTTTCTCATTGACAATTCCTTTAGAAGATAAAAATGTGAAAATCTTTTTAAATAGTGGGTGAAAGAATAAAACAAATTTATCTTTAAAGATATTCAGTAAAAATCTCAATTAGGAATAATGTCTCAAATCTTCCTGTACAGATAGTAGGTGACAAGAATTTGAATTTATTTAGGCAGAGAAAAAAAAATGATGGTATCATTTAATGGTAGGGTACCACAAAATAAAAAGGCATATCTATTCATTAAAGCTAATACAAAAAGAAAAATACAACGAATAGCATTTTATATAAATCAGTATGCATTATTTCTTCCTAAACATTATTTTCTATCAATCTTAGTTTAAAAGCTTCAGTTAAAGGGAAAATCTGAGTAAATGTAACACATGTGTTCTCCCTTACTCCCTTTGTTTAAGTTGTAAGGATAGCCATACAAGTCAATTTTGGCTGGATATTTTGCCATTCACCTTTGATAGCTAACGCTTTGATAGTATACAAAGAAAAATAGATTTAAACAAATTACATTAATTGGTAGGTAGATGCTTTCCACGTATAATCTCTTCAATAAAAATTAGTTTGAGAAGAACCTAGTGTAACAGTGGTTATTTTCATAAATGGACCTATTAAGTGAAACCAATTATTGCATGAATGTTCAGAAAGGCCAAGTAATTGACCATATTATCAAAATATACCCCAAATTCCCTTCATACACCATTTCCATCCTTTTTTCCATCAATGATCCCATTGATGTTGCATGGACTCGTTGTATGCATGCTACTTCGAAAAATCAACTGAAAGTTAAATTTTCACATGATGGAAATTTTGTTCACATACTTAATACTCGATAGACTATTACTGAACTATTTTAATACTACTGCCATTGTCTCAAATATATAAAATGTTTCATGAGAAGTTTACATAATTTCAATACTTTTCATGGAACTAATATATACAAAGAAAAGTATAATTCAAAAAGTCTCAAATACTTACATGGTATGCAGGACACACCATTTATTAAACAGTTATATAAAAGAAGGCAAAAATATCCTTACTTTAATCCTACTCCAAGGAGTACAGGGAGTAAACTAAACAAAATAGCCAGATATTTTATAGTGTTAGGTTCATGTAGTATCATGTGTCTCACAGATTATTTTTATCATCACACACACAGGCTGAAATATAGTATATGAACCACAGATGTTTGTTGGCTGAGTGTTTAAATTGCTCTGATTCAATAAAAAATGAACTATTTCCAATCCTACATGAGATATTTTTTAATTGACATCTTAAATTTCAATCTTTTCTCTAAGTATACATACACTGAACTTGTTGATTCTGACTTACTTCCTGTCAAAAATTATTAATTGAGAAACATGAGACTTTCTATTAAAAAAACTATTCTGTCAGCAGGGTGCAGTAGTATGAGCAGTGCCAGGCACATATTAAGCATTCAGTGCAAACTGGTTATCATTTTTAGCATGTTTCAGTTTATCAGATCCTGCCTATTAGATCTGTTCTTTATCAAAGTAACTCAGGAATATAGCTCAATACATGTTTGTGAGTACTCACAAGCTAGGAAGTACACTGACTTGTGTACTTAGTGGAGGAAAAAAATCCTGTTTGAAAATCATATTTTAATATTTGTAATACCACAAAGTATTATCAAATTATTAGCTACATAGGGTCATATGTTTCCTCAAAAGAAAAATTTTAAGTATATAAAAGTATTAAACTTATATACTCTATAATAAAGTAATAATCAAGTAAAAACAGAAAAGTCACAACTGAAAACAGTATACAAATCCTGAAAGTCCAAAACAGGGTGAGTAATCCTTGTAAAATTAAAAGGTTTCAGAAGTATTAAAAAATTTCAACTACTCTTGCTGTTTTTGTAGATAAAAATATTTTTAAGATAGATAGATAGATAAAGAGAGAGAGAGAGAGAGAGAGAGAGTTTTTAATATTTATTTTCTAGTTATCGGTGGACACAACATCTTTGTCTGTATGTGGTGCTGAGGATCGAACCCGGGCCGCAAGCATGCCAAGAGAGCACGCTACCGCTTGAGCCACATCCCCAGCCCAAGATAAAGATATTTTTGTAGATTTTTTTCTGGTTCATGCATTAAAGTCTCATATGATTTTTTTATATGCTAGGTAAATTTTATGTGGGGTACTTATTAACCTTAAGCACATAATTTCATGTCCTTTTTCTCCAAATTCTGATCTAATAGTAAACAAACACTTGCTTTTCATTTATTTCTTAGATATTAAAAAAGTTACTCTATTATTTCTAAAAGTGTTTTTAGACAACGGGGATGAGTTCAATCTTGAATAGATTCATTAAGCATCAGAACATAATTCTCAAGAAAGGAATGGCTAACTTAAAGTCATGAAAGAACTACATTGAAAAAATATATTTATGGTTACTTACATTAGTAATAAAAAGAGTCATACAGCAAATGAGTTTGTTTCAGAGAACACTTCGGAAGCTGCTATATTGGTATACGGTGAATACATAAGATGATGTGCAGAAGGGCTTAACATGGTGTGTCTGGCCCATGATGAGCTATTCATACATGTTAGCAATCATTAATTCTTGTGATCATTATGATATATAATTCACATTGTGTTCTCTATATTTGTTTTCATCTAATAGTTATGAACTCCTTGATCAAGGGTCATAAGGGCACACTTGTTGCACATGCTTAGAAATATACTGAACAATAGCTTTTCAGTCTTTGCTCCCACCAAGCATACCTCATTTTAGTTTAAAAATAACTCTATATTATTACTTAAAAACGTTTACAATCTATCTCTTTGTAAGCTTAAGTATATAAACATAGTAATAGCAAAATCTCTATTGTAGCATTTACTAAGAAAACGCACATTCAGTTGGCTACCAGATATAAGATAGAGGGAATCCCCTAATATTGATATTGCTATTCTCAAACAAGAAAAAATGTCTATTAATGCTTAAAAAATGTGTTGTTTTTCCCCCTAGTATGACCATCTTTGGAAAAAAGAATTTCACAAGAAATGAATGTTATTTTTCCCAAGTGCAACTATTTACGCCAAATAAAAATAACACAAAACTTGTACTTATATAGTAATATGCAACTACAAAATAAAGAAAATTGAGGAAAAAATTACTACTGGATGTCCATGATGAATAGTGAATAAAAAATATATATTTATAAAATATCTATCTACTCAAAACTATCTGGAAATGCAGCTAACACCTTAAAGATGGGATGCCCTCTTTTTTCTAAAGAGCTAAGTCAGTTTACCATTTTTGTTGAGTATGAATATAAAATTTCCAATAAAACTGAAAAGCATAGCCTAACCAAAAGTACAAGCACATATCAAGATGAAAACATAGTTGAAATGTATGATTAAATGCACAAGAAATTAAATCATAATATTTTTAAGATAAACAGCATTTTCAGAATTCACTTTCCTCTACTTATATCTATATCTACCTCTAACATCTATGCCTTTTACAGTAAGGCTTTGATTTCTCAACAACTAATCTTGCCTGAGTTATAGTCCATTATTAAATCTTCACATATATTACTCCATTCACCCATACTCACCTTTTGATCCCATCTTAGTTTGAAACAAAAATGACTTTAAATTGCTCACATATCAAATGATGGAGATAAGATTCTCATGATAGAAATTGTGTTTTCTCCAAGAATTTTTTGAAGTGTGAAGGTTCAGATCATGAATAGAGCTTTCAGTCAGATGCCCTCAAATTACAATATATTTTTTGTCATCTTTCATAAAAGATCTTGGGCTTATTTGGAATATGTATGATGTTTAAGTTAGAGGGTATGTATGATGGTTTTGTGTAGCTGGGAAAATGTATGGTATTGAAAAGCAAACTTAAGGTTTCCAATGGAGGGAGTTTTTTATAGGACTGACAAACAGTTCAAAATCAAGCAGGAGCCAGGATCAGTGGCACAAGCCTGAAATCCCAGCAACTTGGGAGACTGAGGCAGGAAGATCACAAGTTCAAAGCCAGCCTCAGCAACTTAGCGAGGCACTTAAAAAGTCAGCAAGAACCTGTCTCTAAATAAAATATAATAAAGGGCTGGGGATGTGGCTCAGTGCAAGCATCCCTGGGTTCAATCCCCAGTACAAAATAAAAAAAGAAAAAATCAAGGAGAAAAGAGAATCATGCACTTTGTTCTTCAAAGATTACTCAACCCATATTTATTTAATATTATAATCAAATAATATTATAGTCAAAGTAATATGCATACTTTGAACAATCACATAATATGTATTAACTACTTGTTCCCATGCTATGACATACAAATAATGCTTAAGGTATTGACCACACTTTTAGTGTAACCTGGAATATAATCCACTACAAACAAAGAGAATAATCAGATATTAAAATATCAGGAGCAGTTTATAAGTGTACCAGGAATTACAGGAAGTACTTCTCCATGCATCTAAAGAGGTACTTATAGATGAGTTTCTTTCCCTGCAGAACTTGTGATGCATTATCCCAGTAAAGGTGAAAGTGATAATCACTCAAGGAATGAGGAGGGAATGAACAGCACAGTTCCTTTAATGTGGAGAATGAAATCCCTCCCATTCCTAGGAAAAGAAGCCAAGAGGAAAAGGCAGAAGGAAAGAAAAGGTCATGAATGTTCTTTTTAACATTCCCCCATTCCCCAAAAGTGAGGGGAGGGACCAGAAATGGTGTAAAA
Source organism: Callospermophilus lateralis (assembly GCF_048772815.1). NCBI lineage: Eukaryota > Metazoa > Chordata > Mammalia > Rodentia > Sciuridae > Callospermophilus > Callospermophilus lateralis. Next base: position 40,883,504 of record NC_135307.1, on the reverse strand, counting down.
CTCTGTGTGTGGGGGGGGGGGGGGCGGGGGGAGGTGAGTGTGTTGAGTCACAATGAAAATTGATTTCAATTTTGTCAGAACGCTACTTTGTTTGAAATCATAAATGACTTTAATTGACCTAATGTTGTTATTCAGGTCATTGAAACCAACAAACCTTGATACATATTAAAAGAATTTTCTCAAAACCCCTGAATTTTTTTAGATGCAGCAAATTCATTAGGGTTTGACTTTTGTCAAATCTTTTAAATTGCTTTTAAAGCATAAATTTAGACTTACAGAAGAGTTTCAAAATACTACAAAGAATTTTGTGTACCCTTCTCCTAATTTTCACAATTTTTACATTATTTTTAGCCATAGTGCAATTAATAAAACTAGGAAATAAAATAATATTATATTATTATCTATTTATTTGGTTCTGGGGATTGAACCCAAGGATGCTCTACTAATGAGGTGCATCACCAGTCCTTATTGTTTTTTTTTTTGTTGTTGTTGTTGTTGTTGTTTTGTTTGTTTTATTTTTTGTTTGTTTTTTATCCTGAGACAAGGTAGGGCTAGACTTGTGATCTTCCTGAGTTGCTGTGGTTGTACGGGTGAGCCACTGTCCAGGCCCTAACCATACTGTGTTATTAGATAACGTACAGACTATATTAGAATGTAGTCAGTTTTCTACTGACACCCTTTTTTACCTGGTCTAAGAGCCAATTCAAGATTCTATGTTGCATTTAGTCATTGTGCCTCAGAGTCCTACAATCAGTGATAACTTTTATTATATCATTGGTTTTCTTATTTTAACATTTTTAAAGAGTCTGTGCCAGTGTGCGTGTTTTTTTTTTTTTAGAAAATCCCCTCAATTTTCATCTGTTTAGGGTTTTCTCATAATTAAATTAAGTTTATGCTTTTGAGAAAAATCAAATTGAAGTGATGTCATATACTTTTCAACGCATTGTATCCTAGCTAGCATATCTTATTACTGATAATGTTAACTTTGATCACGTGGCTATGTGATGTCTGCCAAGTTTCTCCACTATAATGTTTATATTTTCCCCTTTGTAATTAATGAGGATCTTGTGAGGAAATACTTTGAAATTGTGTAAATATCTTGTTTCCCATAACTTATTGATTTTTGCATCCACTGATGGTTTGAACAATATATGTACAGATGGATAGATTCAACACATGGTGTTTGCTTAATTGAGATTTCCAATTTTTCTTATTCTTTCTAGATGTATTAATTTATATGGTACCATTTAGAAGAGTTGTATCTATATTTTCATGTATTTACTTTTTATTTATATATTTATATCTATATGGAATCATTATATTTATTTTATTATATGGCTTATAATCCAAATTTAGCTTTATTTGAGTTATTTCAAATAGATCTTGCTTTGGCCACTGGAACTTTTTTAACTTTGTTTTTATGTACTTGCAAGATATGCCTCTATCATTTGATCAAATAAGTCAATGTATTATGACTAATAAGAGTCATGCTTCTCCTTGTCAGAGAAAGAGGGGTCAGAGAAGGATGGGGGAAACACTAAAATGAATCTAGAATTAATGTTAAATTGGATAATCCACAGGGCTATGTGAAACAATGTTATGGTTCTAAAAATATTAAAAAAAACTAGAGTCACAAATGTTACTGCTTTTCCCTCAACACCATACCATGTTCTCATTGCCCCTTATTGCCATTCTTTCTCACCCACTTCTGCATGTGAATACTCCTATACCTTCTATCACCTTAGTAAGTTCCAGGCTCATCTTTTCCTTTTTATGCCATAATTCTGGTATTTACCATTTATCCAAGGATCTCTGATTACTTTTATAGAAAAATATTTAAACTTCAAAATCTAAATGTTAAGTGTATTCACCACTACTGTAGTGTCATTGTCTCTAGACTCTTTAAGAGAACAAGATAGGAAAATATGTATACATAATAACACATGTGTGTACACACAAAAAGTTACTTCTGTACCTATCTGTGTGTGTACATACACACACACTCATACTCATACTCATACATTTATTATAATTTATCATTACCGGATTTATTTTAGTCTTTTCATTTATAACTTTTTTCTCTCATCTTGAGAATGTGGCTCTTGTCACCATATATTTACTTATTTACTCAATAATGTGGAGAATGAAATCCCTTCCATTGTTCAAACAGTGTAAACATAAAATAGTTTTAGAATTGCTAACTTATATTCATGTTGCCAACAAATTTACAGAGTAAAGCACTTTGGAAAAGATTGTTTGTATTTTTAGTTCTTAACCTTAAAGTACTTAGTCAAAATGTTCTTTTCTGGGGCTGGGGTGTTTCTCAGTGATAGAGCACTCACCTAGCAGGTGCAGGGTCCTAGGTTGGATTTCCAGTGCCAGAATAAACAAACAACAGCAACAAAAACTCTGCTTTCTAAAGTTTCTGAAAATATCTTTCACTTTCCCACTTACAGATACTTACTGCTCCACTGTGTATATTCAAATACTTTCCTGGGTGTGGATATTAGGCTGCTTCCAATATTTTGCAGTTATAACAAAGAAAATTTTGAGAAATTTCCAGTGAAATAATTTGTTCCTTGACCCTCAGACTATAATATAGAAAAGCATCATAACCATAGACAAACTCCACACAAACAGCACTGAGAATGTGTTGTCTCAGGAGCTATAGATTCTAGATATCTATGGAAGCAGACCAGCAGGTACCTTGGGGGTCCATACCTATCATAGAGAGCATCCAATGTTTCCACACACTCCACTGCTGGAAGGAGGAGGGCAGAGCCATGGCAAAAACTACATGTACAAGAATTCCATAATCAGAAGCAATGGCCAAGTTTATAATCAGCAGGAATTGATTCTGAAATGATGTTCAAATGGGACAATTCTCTTAGTAGATTCCACTGGGGGAAGTAAACATCCAAGTGGTTTGCTAGTTTTCTCAACAGATCGAACGGGACCTGGGAAACTATTCAAAATGCCCACATCAGAACCCTTCTTCTATCTACACCTGTAAACACTCTCAGAAAAGAGACATCTCAGGAAGGAGAGACACTGATAGATTTGGGAAGAGCTAGCCCTACCTGGGAGTATGAATTTGAAATCAATTGAATATTATATGATCAAGATCATTGCATTAATTGTATATTGCTGTATAACAAATTGCTCCAAACTCATTGGCTTAAAACAAATTTTATTATGCCAGAGTTTCTAAGACAGGAATTTGAGAGTTGTTGACCAGGGTTTCCCTTATCCAAGGTTTAAGTGGGAACCTCAGGGTTTAATATTCAAGCTTTCTCCTATGGCTACAGGAAGGAGGCTTCACCTCCTCTATAGCTGTTGGTTACAGGCCTCAGTTCCTGCGGCTTGGGCATCTCCATAGGGCTTTGTGACCATCCCTATGACAAGGCACTTTGCTTTCTGCAGAGGGAGTGATACAGAGAGAGAAGAGAGGAAAGAAACTACAATGCTTGTACGTCCTAATCTCAGATGTTACATGATGTCAATTCCAAACATTCTCTTCTTTCAAAACCCATCATGAAGTAAGCTTGCACTCCAGGGGAGGAGATTTGGCTCCAACTTTTAAAGAATCAAAGACATATTTTACAGCCACCACAGTGTTTTAAACTGGAAGAGGCAAACTACTACGTATAAGTGACAAAGTAAAATGTCTTTTATCCATAAACAGTACTTGGACTCCAGAGCAAACTCGGCACATAATAAGAGAATTTACTTTTTTACATATATAATAGGTAATTGGTAACTCTACTAGGAGGTAGACATAGAGTTTCGTGAGTGGAATTGCTACAAAAGATCACAACTCTTCTCAAATAACTTTTTAAATATTTTTTTTAGTTGTATTTGAACACAATGCTTTTATTTTATTTATTGTTATGTGGTGCTGAGGATCTAGCCCAGCACCTGGAACGTGCTAGGTGAGTGCTCTACCACTGAGCCACAACCCCAGCGCCCTCAAATAACTTTTTAAAAGATTGAATTTATACTTCCTCCATGAAGTCACTTATAGCATAACTTATTCCTTTTTTGTGATCACCAACAAGATTGCAATGTTTTAATTCTTGTTTCCAAGAATATTTATGTACAAGGATACTAACACCACCTTCATATTATTAGTGTAAGTCTCATTAAAATACCTAGCACAATACCTAGATATAGTGAGTACTCAAAAAATAAAATTATCACTCCATGCTGCAGAATTATAAACATATTGATACAGTTTTAGGAATGAATTTCTGGACTATTGTCTTATCTAGAATGCCATAAAATATTACTTATACATATAGGCATCAAGGACATGCCATCAAATTATGTCAAGAAACAAGCTTTGCTAGTTTCATAAAGTATAATATTGGTAATAAATGGAATTGACAATATCTATACTATACCTAAGATTAGAATTCAGCTTTTGAATTACCAAGTGAAGGTACTGAGAGTTAAAAGTTCTGACTCTACAATCAGATAACCTTGGTTAAAATACTAGTTAGAAACTTATTAGATGTGTAATATCTCAAATCAGTAACTTCTCTGTACCTCTGTTATGTTCCATGCCTAATATGAATAATAATAGTACCTACTTCTTAGGTCTTTTGGGAGGAGTAAGTCCACACAATGAAATATTTAAGTTAAGACCTGAGATATAGTATTAAATAAATGTTGACTAAATAGTTATTAATTATTATGGTTATTACTACATCTAAGATCATTATTATATTTATTTTGATTGTCCTTTGAAGGAAAAAAAGGGCATTGAAGTTTGAAAAAGAAAGTACTTTTCTTAATTTCAGATGACATTTAAAAAAATTTTTTTGGTGTGTGTGTGTGTGTGTGTGTGTGTGTGAGAGAGAGAGAGAGAGAGAGAGAGAAAGAGACAGAGAGAGAGAGAGAGAGAGAGAGAGAGAGAGAGAGAGAGAGAGAGAGAGGAGCGCGCTATTTTAGGAGTAATAAGAAAATGATTTTATTTTTAGCCCCTAGTCATTTGAAAGGGTGAAGAATATTCAAAAATAGGGCCAATATTTTATGTAGGTAAAGTTCAGAGCTAAAAATATAAAATACTGATTGTGTGGTGTGGTGGTGGTGGTGTATATGTGTGTGTTTTACTGGGGATGGAATCCAGGGCTTGATGCATGCTAGGCAAGCTCTCTACCATTGGGCTACTTGCCAGCCCCCTTTTTTGTTTTTCTGAATCATAAAATGTATGACTATTAAGTACTTTGAAGCCAATCTGAATAAAAAGACTAAAATCAAATTAGAATATGCATTATCACTTATTACTGAGAAAATATGGAACTTATGCAGGAAAATTTAAAGTCAAATTTTGCACAGTGGTAGTCTGTCCTGGCTAATACAGTTCCAGGAATCATATCACTTTTGTCCCACAGTATCTTATGGGAAGAATTAGTCAAAAGCCAAGCATCACTTCATTTGCCTGTGATGGTGAGGATGGTCACACTTACAGAATGAAACAAAAACCTTGAGTTTA